>NC_134826.1:138965447-139271229 GCF_004210375.1 Tachypleus tridentatus
CCCTGAAAGGCTTACAGAGAAACACAGTAATTCAGACCTGCGAATGGCTGTGAAAGAAAAAGTTTTTCTGTTATTAGTAATAAATATTACTATCACTTACTATCACATAGTAATTAATATCACTAATAAATTAGTGATATATGTTTTGACCAGCCTGTTATTTTATTGTTTTCTCAAACAATTTTAAGCTTAAAGTAGATGTGATTACTTGTATGTTGTTACAAGTTTAAGCTTAACTTCGACTGACATCCTCTACTTCAAAGTTGTCTTTTTATTTACTTTTTTGTCTTACGGGCGTAAGAAAACTCGTCTTAAGTTGCAAAATTATTTGAATTTGTATGTTGTTAAACACAAAGCTACACAATGTACAATCTCCACCAAACGTGGGTATCGAAACGCGATTTTATGCGTTAAAAGCCACGAGACTTAACGTTGAACTGTCATAGGGAAATTACTTGAAAGCAGTTCTCATGTCAAGAGGTTTCACACTTTTAAAAGTATATTCAGAAGACTGGTTTTGTTTGTTTTCAAATTTCTCACAAAGGCTGTCTTCTCATTACTATCTCTCATTCTGAACGCGTATAGAAGAAAAAAAGATGAACAAATTCCACAAACCCACTGCTAACTTCGCTCTTATTGAATAGTGGGACCTGACCGTAACCCTAAAGCTCGTCCATGGCTCCGAAGAGTAAAACGTGTTTTGATTGCAAAAGAACGTTTTTCGTGGAACCTAGAATTCACAGTCACGCCGCACTAATCACCCGGCCACGCTCGGCGCACGAGGCCTTGAAGTTGAAGAAATGGTGCCATTACTGATTAGACGTTTTAACAAATATAGATCTGTGTGAGTCTGCTTGACAAGCTTGCAGATTAATCAGCTATATGACTCGTTTACCTTGTTAATTTATACTCACCGAGGGTTGTGTTTCTGGTCCAATATTTTTTATAGGTCTCTGAATGATTCACATAAACATTTGAGATTCAATTAACGCACAAAAAGAAACTCTTCTACATAAATACATTCGTGTGCTTCCAATAGTAACAGTCTCAAACAAACACATTTAATTTCACTCAAAAAGGCGTGAGTCACTTATACGTTCAATAGAAAGAACACATGTACTATTAAAATTCGTTATTTTGCTTTCGAATGATGGGATTTGCGTGGGAACAACACCCTCGACGTCATCATATCCTACTGATGATAAACAACATTATGTAGAATTACATATGGTTTCACCTGTCTGATAAATAATGTCATATCCTGTTCAGCTGATAAGTTTTTGTACCTATTCCATGGCTCGAGAAAACACGTTCATGCTGTGCTTAACAAATAAAACAACGACATCACTGATAGCAGAGAATTGATAATAATAATAAACAGGAACAAATATAAACTGTGAAAGCAGCGGCACGGTCTTCCTAACAGCTTTACACGTACGGTTTGTTCGGCTGGTTTTGAATTTCGCGCCAAATACATAAAAGGGTTATCTGAGTTAGCTGTCCCTAATTTATTAGCGTAAGATTATATGAAAGGCAGCTAGTCATCACCATCCACTGCCAACTGTTAGGCTAGTCTTTTACCAACGAATAGTGGGATCGATCGTCACGTTATAACGCCCCTACGTCTGAAAAGACAACCATATTTGGTGGAACAGGGATTTTAACTCGCGATTCTTAGATTATTAATCGAGTGTCCCTAACCACCTGGTCATACCAGGCTGTATAAATTCACTGCACCACTAGATTACTGAATTATTGAGCACGGATAATTTGTGTCGTGTAAATTTCAATGAAGTAACAGTATGGGCGTGAATCTAAATACGTATGCATATTTATATATACATACGAGTTAGATGTAAGATCCCTTATCAATATACCGCTGGGGCAATAGAACCTTTCAGGACAAACAACACTAAAATTCGTGTTTCTATCCATAGCGAGGGACATAACACTATTGTTTATTTTTTATGTTACAGAGACACCCAAGCAAACATTATATAATATAGATACACACTCATATTATATATATATATATCTACACGTCGTTTCCCGTTACGTTTAATTACATGACTGGATAGCATTTTTCTAAAAATTACGTTGCGCGTATTTCAACATACGTCACAGTTGTACACTTTTAGCATGCTGCGTCGTTAATAGGACACACATTTTCATATTCATTTGTTCTCAAATGTACAGATTGTCCCTGTCTCTTTCGTAGATACACAACTGATGTTACTGCAGCTGCAGTGTAAAAGTGGAAAACAGCAATGATATGTGAACCTCACCATAGCTGCTACTTCCAGTGACGTCAAGACGTTAATAATATCAGGGCTTACTTGGACAAAGGGAATACAATAACCATAAGAATAGCAGAAGTGCTACTTAAATAATTAATTATTACTTAAGTAACAACACTTTAGATATGAACTACTTTAAATCGGCTGACTGTAGTTTAAATCAGTTTGTTTAAGAACTCCTTACACATAAGAATCAAGCTAGATTTTTTATTAACATAGAACTATCTCTCTCATTATAACACCAGACTGTATATCTGTAAAAATATAATAGCAACTATTTCGTAGAGGGCCCGGCATGGCCAGGTGGGTTAAGGCGTTCGACTCGTAATTTGAGGGTCGCGGGTTCGAATCCAGGTTGCACCAAACATGCTCGTCCTTTCAGCCGTGGGGGCGTTATAATGTTACAGTCAATCCAACTATTCGTTGGTAAAAGAGCAGCCCAAGAGTTGGCGGTAGGTGGTAATGACTAGCTTTCCTCTAGTCTTGCCCTGCTAAATTAGGGACGGTTAGCGCAGATAGCCCTTGAGTTGCTTTGCCCGAAATTAAAAAAAAAAAAAACTTCGCAGAGTGTGAATGGATATTTACAAAGTTTAATAGGGATGCTTATTGGTTCTACGAGGAGATATACAAAAATTTTGCATTTTGCGGGTTTTTATGGGTCTTTTTGCATTTGTACCCGTACCTCACCTAGAGTGAATATATCTTCACCTCATATGCTATGGATGTTCAAGGAGTCCAAGTGCAAGTAATTATTCACGCCTCACAGATTTAAAAAAACAAACAAACTCTTAAACTGAGCCTGTCTGGCATTTACAATGTCACACAGTATTGCGCTGCTGTATATAATACTTATCTTACTTCAATTAATGTCTATCTTGCTACAAAGTATGTCTATCTTGCTACAAAGTATGTCTATCTTGCTACAAAGTATGTCTATCTTGCTACAAATGATGTCTATTTAGCTGCAAATCATGTTTATTTTGCTACAAAAGATGTCTATCCCATTTCATCTCACACTGAAAACATACCAAAAATATCAGTTGGTAGTGAACGCTATTGGCTTTTCAATGACAATTTGATTTTAGGCCATTCAAAGTGAGAACCTCATTGTTCTATCTTGACTCTCTTGTCTGTTAGACAAGACCGATTGTTAAAGTTTCGAATTTAAGAAAGTGTCTGCTATATACAGTATACTTCAGTGTAACGTAGAGAACTTAAAAACGTTGTTAGAACAGCAGAAACAACCGTAAAATTCCTACACATGAATAATGTAGCTTTAACAAGTTACACGTAGTGATATTTAACATTATATTTTATGTTAAATGCTGACAAGTGAAATGAAACATTGGATCGAGATTCGAAACCCAAACCTCTTGGTTAATGAGGTCAGTAGTCTACCAATAGCATAAGTATCTACCACAACATTCACTTACAATTCTTCTTACCACGATTGTGTATTTCTTGGACGGCTCACTGATAGAGCGCTAGCCTTGTTAGCCGGAAAATACCCGGTTTCTGTCCCGATCCGGTAGTTTCTTTACACTTATCGGCTTTTCTCATTTCAGTTTTAATACCAGGTTGAACACAGACTGAAGTTATTAAGTCGTGATCCGTTATGGCCTAAAGTTATTTATTACACAGGAGGTTGGTCGCGCTTCATAAGAATGGTATTCCAGGTCCTACGGTAACGTATCCTTCCGTGATCGTCTGTCGTCCCTCGTCTTTTGGTTATGACTACAGTCCATTTCATCTTCATACTTTCTGTTGTAGCAAGCTTCTGCGAAGGTCAGCAACATCAGTTTTAACAAGAGGCTCTATTACTCTTATGTAAATGAAAGTCACTGACATCTGGAAACTCGATATTTGATCCAATAAGATGGCTGTGAATTAGATTTCTTCCGCCATCTTTCCCAGTCAAACAGCCATTAGTTTCGAAGTGTGAATGCTCACGTGTTTGTACGATTTCACTAGCTTCAAATCTTTGCTTATCATCTTGTTAACGTTATCATGATATATGCCAAACTCTATTACATTGGCTTTTAGGATCAAAGAGTTTTTTTTTTTTTCATAGCCACACCCTTCCTTGGCAAATGTAGGAATTAGTCCTTATTGGCTTGAAATGTGGTTCGGAACCCTTGCTATGAATATTTTTTTGCTTCGAATGTGAATATTGAGTGGTCGGAAATTCAACGTGAAATATACAATTATACACATGTAGTTGCTAAACATGTCACGACTTGCTTTTGCGGAGCAACATCACTGCATTAACCAGCATACGTAAATCATTTCTTTGAAGTTCGGATGTATCAAATACTTCGTAAAAAACGTACTACATAGACGAACGTATTAAAATGCTGTTTAACGCTAAACAATTTGGCGGAAAATGTACGATGCACGCAGAAAACTGGAACTTAATGTTTGGTGCTTCGAAAGATATTGAATACATGTTTTCATATTTCACCCCAGTCACGGATTCTTGTGTTATTCTTTAAGGGCGTGTAAAATATAATTCGTACACGAGTCATTTTCTCTGTAACCACAATACAATAATGAAATGCACTGTAGTAGTTACAATGTTTGTTTGTTTTTTCAAACCAAGTGTCCACCAGTTTTAAAACTTGAGAAAGTTCTTATGCCTTGTCACCCTAGACATAAACTTTTTCATTATTATTTTTTCATTTTCTTTTTTTCTGTTTGCCCGTAACGATCGACTAATTAGGCCCTACACTCTACTCGTAACACAGTTCCAAAAACACACGTTCGACCAAGTAAACCCCACACTGTACTCGTAACACGGTTCGGAAAATACTGACCGATGCGTTAAGTAAAAACACTTTCCACTGCAGGTCAAAGTAATTTATATCCTGTGTTGTTTCGTGTTACACTAAAGCAAAGATCACTGAAAGTCATTTTAATTTCTGGGGAGCTTCTGCCCCATGAACATCACACATAAAAAAAAGAGTGGATATTTCTATAAGAAAACACACTAATTATTTCATGCTTAGGCCCGGCATGGCCAAGCGCGTTAAGGCGTGCGACTCTAATTTGAGGGTCGCGGGTTCGCATCCCCGTCGCGCCAAACATGCTCGCCCTTTCAGCCGTGGGGGCGTTATAATGTGACGGTCAATCCCACTATTCGTTGATAAAAGAGTAGCCCAAGAGTTGGCGGTGGGTGGTGATGACTAGCTGCCTTCCCTCTCCACTGCTAAATTAGGGACGGCTAGCACAGATAGCCCTCGAGTAACTTTGTGCGAAATTCAAAAAACAAACAAATTTCATGCTTAGGTCGAGCGGTATTCGGTATATTTGGTGAAAAGTAGAAAATAAAGATCCATTTCCTACGGAAGTAGTTCTACTAAGATCATATATGTTAGGTTTAATTTTTCTACAAGCAATAACTCCAAGGTTAGTTTTCGAATTGTATGTTAATATAATCAATTGAGCTTGTTATTTCTAAGAAAATGCTTTATTTGTTTATCCGCAGGCATACCGCTATGCTTCGTTTCTTTATTTGGTGTTAAGCACACAAAACTGAAAAATTATTTATCTGTGCTGTGCTCCGCGGAGGGATTCGACTCTGAAACATAGCGTTATAAGCTGTGCCGCCTGGAGGAACCACATTTTGATAAATGAATCAAACCACAACTTACCGAATCTCTCGAACAACAGCATAGAAACGTCTACGACCAGTACCTGAAATGCGATGCTAACCAAACTCTCTTCCTCTCTGTACCAGGAAACATCTTTTATTGGAATACTTCATTGTCCATTAGTTTTTCAGCATTTGCTTAATATACTTTCATTCTTTACCGATAGGTGGCAGGGACTGTTTATTTAGGCCGTCGAACGGCGTGCAGGTGCGAGAACAGTTCACCAAGTCAACCAGAATCACAGGTGAGACAGCACGCATCAGAGCTCGTAAGTTAAAAGAAGAATCCTTGTTTACTCGCCAGACAATCCTGGCCCCCAACCCCCGTTCCAGTCTTTAAAACTAATGGCCTCTGAGATGGCGGATTTCCATAACGTAAGTTATTTATCTTAACCTTTTACTTGTGAGCCACAATGAAATGTAACATAAAAACGCAATGCGCAGAGAATGTATAGATTGATAAAACAGCTTTCTTCATTTACCTTTTACCTGGCCCTTCGAAAGTAAACTTTATTTTCCTTCCATATGGAACGTCCTTTCTCTATGAATAATTGGTATTGGTAATGCACTGTTCGAACTGACTCTAGCCGATGAATGAAAGAAATTATGTGAGGGCGATATGTTTGTTTGTTTATTTTGAATTTGGCACAAAGCTACTCGAGGACTATCTGTGCTAGCCGTCCCTAATTTAGCAGTGTAAGACTAGAGGAAAGGCAGCTAGTCATCACCACCCACCGCCAACTCTTGGGCTACTCTTTTACCAACGAATAGTGGGATTGACCGTCACATTATACACCCCTAAGGCTGGGAGGGCTAGCATTTTTAGCGCGATGCGGGCGCGAACCTGCGACCCTCGGATTACGAGTCGGAGGGCGATATGTGTGTCTGTGTTCCAAACAGACGTTTGAGTGTATTTTGATTAGTGTATGTATATATACATGTATGCCAAACACTTCTTTCACAAACGAAGTTTTCGGTTTCATAATCATAAAGCCATGTCATCTGAGAGCAACAGAGGACCATCTACTGAGGACAGCGAAAATCAGTCATCTCTGTGATTATGGGTTGGAGCAGCGGCTCAGTTATTTATTGGTCTTTTTTTTTTGACGCCATGCTGTCCCACATCGTCACAGCTGCACGTCTGCGGGTTTACAACGCTAAAAACCGGGTTTCGATACCCGTGATGGGCAGAGCGCAGATAGGCCGTTGTGTAGCTTTGTGCTTGTCTAGAAACAAACGCACTTCGCTATGCGATAATCTAAGTCGTGTCGACTTTTTTTTCTTCTTAACTACCAAAATTCTTCAAATGTGGAAAGGTGTCTACATAGGTTTGGAGAGAAGGGCTGACTTCTATCTAATTAGCTGTGACTATATGAGTAAAGAAGTACAGTATGCTAATATAATAATAGGCAGGCAAACAACGATTTGTAACTTTATTTGTATGTCGCTACGTAAAGATTAACTCTATCGTCAACGACGGCCCCCGAACATCACTCATGTAGGTCACTGTTGACTTAAACCAGAGCTGCCTGAGAACTAGTTATAACAGTAAACTCATAATCTTTATAGTACACTTCTAAGCCCTCTGCTGTTAGAAGTGTGCTTACTGTATTGGCGTAAAAATAGTATATTGGTTACGTACACAAAGGCCATGTGAGACGGGAATTTGTTCAGACTTTGGATAACACGCCGTCATATGGAGAACTGTTCCATTAGCTAATCAAGGTAACTGACACGTTGCTTCAAAATATTATTCAAAAAATATTTTTATCTTTTAAATACTTTAGAAGTGGATCAGGGTATTATTTATTAATATTGTTATTAACTCTTTTATGTTATCTTTGAGAACTCAGATATTTATTTTTCATTTCAAACATTTTATGACTGTGTATCAACACTTAGCAGTTCCATTATTACAAACCTTCCAAGAAGTTTCACGTGGTTAATGACATTTTCTTTATTTATGTACGTGTACGCTTCAATTATTAGGTATGTGAAATTCTGTTGCATTTAAATTCATTAATTTGTAGAGAAGAATTATTTGTCATTTCTCGAGATTTTTAGGTTTAATAGCTCAATCTTTCATAGTGCCCACCCCCAAGCAGCTCAGTGTAAAGTTGAGAACTTACAACTCTAAAAGCTATAAATCCAAAGTTTGATCCAAGTGGTGATTTTCGCACAGCCAACCCATTCTGCAGGTTTGCGCTTGACAAAAAATAAATATTTATGTTACTGTGCGCCTACACGTGAAAAGCATGTGTTTTGAGGTTAATCATGTTTGTAAACAAACTATATGCAGGCCTCATTTTAGAATAAAGATTGAAGAAATTTAAATATTGTTGTGGATACGACGAGTTTAATAGACTGGCATACCATAATAGTCAACAGCCGTCTTGTCGCCATCGTAGAGGTAATGAAGTAGGAAGTTTTGTTAAAATAATAATAACTGTCTTTTTTTAGTCTAAGCAGGACTTACAACTCATAACGACATAACCTGGGTCGTGGCTTGTTTGTTTGTCTTTTTCTCCATATTTTTCTTCCAGGTTTGGTGATATACAAAACCGTAAATCTACATGACTTGCGGATGTCGAAATTTATCGTGTTAACTCACACAATAAGAGAATTAACAAAATTAGTCTATACTTGACTCAACATTTAGAAAATCTAACAATAAAAAGAAAAGACCTGAAGTAAAACATAGGTGATTAGAAAGACTGAAAAAACAGATGCTGTAGGCTTAATCAAATGAACAATAAAACAGATGTTGTAGACTTGATCAAGTTAACAATAAAACAGATACTGTAGACTTGATCAGATGAACAATAAAACAGATACTTTAGACTTGGTCAGATGGTTAATAAAACAGATACTGTAGACTTGGTCAGATGGTTAATAAAACAGATACTGTAGACTTGGTCAGATGGTTAATAAAACAGATACTGTAGACTTGATCAGATGAACAGTAAAACAGATACTGTAGACTTGATCAGATTGTTAATAAGACAGATACTGTAGACTTGGTCAGATGGTTAATAAACAAGATACTGTACACTTGGTCAGATGGTTAATAAAACAGATGCTGTAGACTTGGTCAGATTGTTAATAAAACAGATGCTGTAGACTTGATCAGATGGTTAATAAAGCAGATGCTGTAGACTTGATCAGATGGTTAATAAAGCAGATACTGTAGACTTGATCAGATGGTTAATGAAACAGATGCTGTAGACTCGATCAGATGAAGAATAGAAAAGCAGAAAACACCGTTAAGAAAATCTCCAAGTTGATTAAATTAAACGCTTTTGGTGGCCAAACTGGAATTAATTTTACAAATGAAAACGAACCTAGAAAGTGGTTCTCAATGATGTGTGTGACAGGTGTGACTGTTGAGTAAGCAACGCTACAAGGCCACTTTCGTGCACACCGAAGCCCAACAGACAAAGAAGAGAACGGAAATAGACTGTACTGGAAACATTATAAAATTGTCGAAAATTAGATCATGTTTGAGAAAGATCCATAACAGACTCAGCGGTTCAAACTGAAACGACAGACATGTTTACAGCATTTAGAAACTACAATCTCAAACTATGCACAAACTTAGAGTTTAAAACTACAATCTCAAACTATGCGCATGCGCAAACTTAGAGTTTATGACACAAACATATTACTCGTCATTTCTCTTAGTTAAGTGAGCTGAGTTGGCGTGAGGAAACAAAAAGTCCAGTAGTTTCTGGTACGTTATCAGAACGTCAAGAAAAATCCCACTGTTCGGTCTGAGAAGCGTAGCTCAGAACTTTGTGGTGAAACCTGTTTACTTCCTGCCTTATTCTAGTTGTCGGTGAGTTGTGCGGATTAGTTGCTTTTTTTCTGTATTTATCATCCAATGAGTGTTTTTTACTGGCTACCTTCCTGTAGTTATCAATCAGTGAGTGTTGTTGACTGGCTACTTTCTTGTAGTTATCCATCAGTGAGTGTTGTTAATTGGCTACTTTCTTGAAATTATCAATCAGTGAGTATTGTTTATTGGCTACTTTCTTGTAGTTACCAATCAGTGAATGTTGTTGACTGGCTGCCTCCCTGTAGTTAACACCAAGTGAGTATTGTTGATTGGCCACTTTCCTGTAGTTATCAGTCAGTGAGTGTTGTTGACTGGCTACTTTCTTGTAGTTATCCATCAGTGAGTGTTGTTGATTGGCTACTTTCTTAAAATTATCAATCAGTGAGTATTGTTTATTGGCTACTTTCCTGTAGTTACCAATCAGTGAATGTTGTTGACTGGCCACTTTCCTGTGGTTATCAGTCAGTGAGTGTTGTTGACTGGCTACCTTCCTGTAGTTACCAATCAGTGAATGTTGTTGACTGGCTGCCTCCCTGTAGTTAACACCCAGTGAATATTGTTGATTGGCCACTTTCCTGTAGTTATCAGTCAGTGAGTGTTGTTGACTGGCTACCTTCCTGTAGTTACCAATCAGTGAATGTTGTTGACTGGCTGCATCCCTGTAGTTAACACCCAGTGAGTATTGTTGATTGGCCACTTTCCTGTAGTTATCAGTCAGTGAGTGTTGTTGACTGGCTGCATCCCTGTAGTTACCAATCAGTGAATGTTGTTGACTGGCTGCATCCCTGTAGTTAACACCCAGTGAGTATTGTTGATTGGCCACTTTCCTGTAGTTATCAGTCAGTGAGTGTTGTTGACTGGCTGCATCCCTGTAGTTACCAATCAGTGAATGTTGTTGACTGGCTGCATCCCTGTAGTTAACACCCAGTGAGTATTGTTGATTGGCCACTTTCCTGTAGTTATCAGTCAGTGAGTGTTGTTGACTGGCTGCATCCCTGTAGTTACCAATCAGTGAATGTTGTTGACTGGCTGCATCCCTGTAGTTAACACCCAGTGAGTATTGTTGATTGGCCACTTTCCTGTAGTTATCAGTCAGTGAGTGTTGTTGACTGGCTGCATCCCTGTAGTTACCAATCAGTGAATGTTGTTGACTGGCTGCCTCCCTGTAGTTAACACCCAGTGAATATTGTTGATTGGCCACTTTCCTGTAGTTATCAGTCAGTGAGTGTTGTTGACTGGCTACCTTCCTGTAGTTACCAATCAGTGAATGTTGTTGACTGGCTGCATCCCTGTAGTTAACACCCAGTGAGTATTGTTGATTGGCCACTTTCCTGTAGTTATCAGTCAGTGAGTGTTGTTGACTGGCTGCATCCTGTAGTTACCAATCAGTGAATGTTGTTGACTGGCTGCATCCCTGTAGTTAACACCCAGTGAGTATTGTTGATTGGCCACTTTCCTGTAGTTATCAGTCAGTGAGTGTTGTTGACTGGCTGCATCCCTGTAGTTACCAATCAGTGAATGTTGTTGACTGGCTGCCTCCCTGTAGTTAACACCCAGTGAATATTGTTGATTGGCCACTTTCCTGTAGTTATCAGTCAGTGAGTGTTGTTGACTGGCTACCTTCCTGTAGTTACCAATCAGTGAATGTTGTTGACTGGCTGCATCCCTGTAGTTAACACCCAGTGAGTATTGTTGATTGGCCACTTTCCTGTAGTTATCAGTCAGTGAGTGTTGTTGACTGGCTGCATCCCTGTAGTTACCAATCAGTGAATGTTGTTGACTGGCTGCATCCCTGTAGTTAACACCCAGTGAGTATTGTTGATTGGCCACTTTCCTGTAGTTATCAGTCAGTGAGTGTTGTTGACTGGCTGCATCCCTGTAGTTAACACCCAGTGAGTGTGTTGAGTGGCTGTCCTGTAATGTGTCAGCGCAAAACTCAGGAGAGATATCTCGAAATTCAACAAACCAAACTCACTAATCCTGAATTCAAATTAGAGAAACGTACTGTCATGTCAACATTTGTTCTACTGAAGCATCGTCTTAGCTGTAGATATACAAGACATTCGAATCATAAACACTGAAAACCATCCAGAATTCACAGCTCACGAGATCCGAATGTTACATCTTAAATAAAATACGACATTTAAACTTACTAAAGACCCTTTGAGAACAAAGTAAGCCTTCCAAAAGCTAAGTGATAAGTCTGAGGCCTTATAATGCTAAAAACTTGGTATCTATACCATAGTTGGACAGAGTACAGCGAGCTTATTTTATAGCTTTAGGTTTATCAATAATACAAACAAAATAAAATATCGAAAATGATGGAGTAAAGTAAAATTATGAACCTTGATGTTCCACGTTTAGTTGTACTATAAAACATAAAATCAAAATATTACAGTAATAAATACATGAATGAAGTGTTATGATTAGTAAAATATGACGTCACGCTTTGGACATCGAGCTACTGTCCAAGAAACGTTTACCTCGATCTTTTCATTTTATGACCTCACTAATGATGAAACTGTATTTCATTCTAGTGTCGTATTTGATTAGCACAGTGCTTTATAATTAATTCCTGAACAGAGTTACACTGATTATAGGTTAGTTTGGTAACAAGCAAAATCCTGGAGGTTTCTACAACTGCAATTAATCCTTACTACCAAAGACTGCTACATAAGAGTCTTGAAGTCCTCTATAAGTTTGGTCAATCCTTACTGCCAAAGACTGTTACATCAGAGTCTTGAAGTTCTCTATAAGTGTTGTCAATCCTTACTGCCAAAGACTGTTACATCAGAGTCTTGAAGTTCTCTATAAGTGTAGTCAATCCTTACTGCCAAAGACTGTTACATCAGAGTCTTGAAGTTCTCTATAAGTGTAGTCAATCCTTACTGCCAAAGCCTGTTACATCAGAGTCTTGAAGTTCTCTATAAGTGTAGTCAATCCTTACTGCCAAAGACTGTTACATCAGAGTCTTGAAGTCCTCTATAAGTGCAGTCAATCCTTACTACCAAAGACTGTTACATCAGAGTCTTGAAGTCCTCTATAAGTGTAGTCAATCCTTACTGCCAAAGACTGTTACATCAGTGTCTTGAAGTCCTCTATAAGTGTAGTCAATCCTTACTGCCAAAGACTGTTACATCAGAGTCTTGAAGTCCTCTATAAGTGTAGTCAATCCTTACTGCCAAAGACTGTTACATCAGAGTTTTGAAGTCCTCTATAAGTGCAGTCAATCCTTACTGCCAAAGACTGCTACCTCATAGTTCTAGAGTTCTCTACGTGTACAGTGAATGCTTACTGTCAAAGACTGTTACTTCAGGTGCTCTAAAGTGCAGTCAACTCTTACTGCCAAATAAGTCACCCCAGAGTCTGGAGTTCTATGCGACTACACTCAATTTTTGCTGCCAAAGACTGTCAGCTGAAGCAGATGTTGGTCCTATCTCTTCATCCCTAACGCACTGACAGAAAACGGATGACATCTTTCAGTTGCTAAGTCGGTTACTGTCTGCAATTATTGGTGAGTAGAGCTTGTCAGTCATCTTTCTTGGTCTTTGGAAGAAACCAGGTAATATCTGGGTCATGATTGCTAGACATTATTACAGACTTTGGCTGATAATGCCAACATATCACTATAGTATGGTATAAATTACCATACGAATATATCACAACATATCAAACAAAATAGTTGTTTTGTAGCTAAAACATGAGAGAAATATAAAAAACAAATTATTGGCCTTTTGATTCTAGAGCCAAGTGAAGTTTTCAAAAATAAATAAATAAATGTCCAATGCTCCCAATCTTTGTCCAGAAATAGAAAATAATTAGTGAAACTATTATTTTTCCTGTTGATTTGTTTGTTTGTTTTGAATTTCGCGCGAAGCTACACGAGGGCTATCTGCACTAGCTGCATCTAATTTTGCAGTGTAAGACTAGAGGAAAGGCAGCTAGTCATCACAACCCACCGTCAATTCTTGGGCTATTCTTTTACCAAAGAATAGTGGTTGGGTTTGACCGTCACTTTATAACGCCCCCATGGCTGAAAAGGCGAGCATGTTTGGTGTGATGGGGATTCGAACCCGCGACCCTCAGATTACGAGTCGAGTGCCTTAACCACCTGGCCAGGTCGATTCTTTATTGCTGATGTTAACGTAAAGAGGAATGTTCAATGTACGAGATTCGTCAAAGTTAGAATTGTGCAGTCGACTTTGAAAAGACTTCTAAAATAATGTTTTCGTCATTATTTGTCAAACGCAGTAACAAATGCTTAGTTGAGCGCTTGCAACACGAACACCTAGTGACCATGATGTACACTAATCTCAGTGCTAACAACATGAAACAATGAATCAAATCAGCACCTGTTTAGCTGAGGTGATTAACTACTTGGTTTCAATTTTATTTCCAAAAACATGCCACTTGGTTAGTTACTCTTATCCCCAGTGCTCATTTTATATAGATGAGCTTAGAACGAGAGTATTACCAAATGTTAATGATCTTGTCTAGTTATATCGATCAAACTAACACTTTCGAATTACATTTAATCTACTTGATAACGCGTACAACATTAACGATGTTCTTACCTGTAGAACATTTCCTGTATGGGCTATTTCCGTACCTCTACAGGTCTAGTTAAGCAATGCTGACTACAAAGTAAATGTCTTTGATTGATGTAACACTTAAAAAAAATACGTGAAATTCTTCCATAGAATTCTTGAGCTTAAAAAAAAAAAGAGTGAAAATTATGTTACAGCTCCGACAGTAGGTGTTTCCATTCACACGCTGCAACCACAGTAGGTGTTTCCATTCACACGCTGCAACGACAGTAGGTGTTTCCATTCACACGCTGCAACGACAGTAGGTGTTTCCATTCACACGCTGCAAAATCAAAACGATTTGACGCCACTCCCACTGTGTGTGATTTTATGGTGCGGTGAGGCTGTATTGACACTCAGCATGGTTACTGATTTACCTGAGAAGCATCACTGAGTTTCCCTGAACCAAATGTAATGAGAATTAGTTTAATTTTTAGTAAAGTGCAAAGTTACATAACGGGTTATCTGTGCTGTTTACACCCCGAGTATTGAAACCCGGTTTTTAGCGTCGTTAGCCTACAAACTTAACTTGAATTTAACTTGATATATTTATTGAAGTTGAAAGTTATAAACATTAAGAACATTTCTTTTATTCGATTAGCGAGTCCGAGCTTTTGATTTGTTTTATAAACCAGAATGTTTTGAATTTCCTTTTTCAGAATATCTTATTAAACCAACTGATAAAGTGCACTGTCTGAAATGCAAAAATAAACTTGATGTTCTTGAGGGTAATTACTATTTATTAAAGGAAAAACTGACTTGCAAAAACTAGGCTTAGCTGTGGTTGGGAGAATTCAATAGTTTCTAAAGACCTCAATTAAAACGTGTTTAAAAACAAGTTATAATCTCAAGGTGATTAGCGAAACGGAATGTGTGAAAAAATAGAATCATTATATCTCTAATAGCATTCTATTTTATGTTTCCTCGGGTATTGTTTTTTCTTATATTTTTCCTCGAGAAAAACTGAACTCGCATCATTAACTGGTGCATCTTAATTATTTCGATGGATTTCAAGGTAACCGTGCAATCAAGGTCATCAGTGTAGGAACCTGTTGCACAAGCTTACAGTTATAAAGCTTTGAAAAATTGAAAACAAATTGTGTTCAATAAATGTAATTAAAATAATAAATATTATTCGTATGTATAACCAGGGCCTCTTTTTACTGATGGAGCTACTATAACCGGATTTGGTAGTTACAAACTAAAGCAGTTCGTGTAGTGTGAAAAACATAAGCCAGGTTTTCGTACTTTGTTAATACCTTTTATGGAAAAGATCTAATATATTTTGAAGAACATTACTCCCTCTAGCGTTTTAAGATATGCTGTACACACAAACTATGGTGACAGTTTTTTTTTTAATCGGCACTCAGAAAAACCAGAAAATGTTAAAGTAACTTCATTCAGTAACATCCAACCAGGAGCTGGATAACACATCATTTAGTAGTCATATCCAATCAGAAGCTGTGTAACACATCATCCGATAGTAATATCCAATCAGAAGTCGCATGACTTCTCTGTTTTACCAGATTTTGTGAGTATTTAACTTAAGTATCAGTAATCATCAAACGCACTACATGTGAATTGGAAAAAAAAAAACAGGTTGAAAATGTTAATAATTCTGTAACATTCTGCTACGAATTATTCGTTTAATTCAATAAAAAATGTTTACAAAAGTCTATTGTGTTCTTATTTGTGGTATTCAGAAGAACGGATACACCCATTCACAAAGTACATGAGATGCACGTATCTATATTACACGAAGTTGGTTTTAAGACCAACATAACAGATCTGACGAAACCGATCCATGTATGTCAGTTACATTCAAGTAAAACATCACGTGTTCGGCATGTTACTAACAATGTGTTTTTCTTGTAACAATTCATACTGACATCTTTAGAACACATCGGTTCCAGTTCACCAAGACAGCGGAATCATACACAGTTCACAACACACACGTAGCACAGTGTAAAACTTAGTGGTCAATACTTCTTGACCATAAAATGTGCTATTTCGTAACCCTCTTCCCACATTATTAGTCCGATGTGAAAGTGACCTGAAAAGTTAAAAGTAAGGATTTGGAAAACGTGTGATTGTATTTGTGTATTGGTCATACGAAAATACTTTTGTTTGTTTGATTTTTTAACACAAATGTACACCATAAACTACCTGCGATGTGTCCACCACAGGTATCAAATCCTGTTTTTTAGACTTACCACTGAGCCACTGAATAGTATCAAAATGAGTAAGAAAAGACAGATTCAAAACAATTGTAATTAAATGCAAATCTTTTGAATCCATGGACTTAAACAAAATATATATAATAAAATAGTTCATAAGTAAATATATATATATATATATATTTCTCCCTTTTTTAATATTTTGTTATTTCTAAAGCAAAACATATTATGACAGATTCGAAATAAAACATTGTGTGGCCCTCTCACTGTCCTTCAAACGTACCTTTAAAAACGTCCTAGGAAAGATTATGGAATAATAGTTAATAATTTTATCTATCTTATAATCAAAGATGTAATGATAAGATATCTCAACTTTAGACTTAACCCTCCTTCGAAACGACACAGCAGTATGTCTGCGGATATACAAAGCTAGAAGCCGAGTTTCGATATCCGTGGTGGTAAGAGCACATGAGGACCATTGTGTGGCTTTGTGCTGAATCACAAACTTTATTCACAAAGCTTTTATTGTGTAATTATTCATTAATTTCCAGGCCCGGCATAACCAGATGGTTAAGGCGTTCGACTCGTAATCTTAGGATCGCGGGTTCGAATCCCCGTCACACCAAACATGCTCGCCCTTTCAGCCGTAGGGGCGTTGTAATGTTACGATTAATCTCACTATTCGTTGGTAAAAGAGAAGCCCAAGAGTTGGCTGGGGGTGGTGATAACTAACTGCCTTCCCTCTAGTCTTGCACTGCAAAATTAGGGACGGCTAGTGCAGATAGCCCTCGTCTAGCCCCGGTCGCACCAAACATGCTCGCCCTCCCAGCCGTGGGGGTATTATAATGTGACGGTCAATCCCACTATTCGTTGGCAGTTGGCGGTGGGCCATGATGACTAACTGCCTTTCCTCTAGTCTTAAACTGCTAAATTAGGGACGGCTAGTGCAGATAGCCCTCGAGTAGCTTTGCGCGAAATTCAAAACAAACCCTCGTCAAGCTTTGTGCGAAATTCAAACCAACCAATCATTAATTTTTCAAAAGAAGATCCAGTTTATTTTTGTGATTTTTGAACGACTACAGTCATGAAAAGAAAAACGACAAGTTTAAACTAAGTTCAACGTTACAATTATTGTATTTGCTGCTGTATGTATTCCTGTTCCCAATATGTCGTGAATGATCAATTCACGTTCTCAAATATTGTATAGTGAATCCTCGTGACGTGACGTAGCAAATTTCCCGGACATCACATAATATCCTATTTCTTTTGTGTTGCAAACAATGAATATATTACGCTTGTATATCATACTTTTTTAACTTGTATAATAAATATTCTTACCGACCCTCTTCGTTAATTTCATGATTTGGTGTTCGTAAATCACGTGCATCATCAGCATAGGATGCCAACAAATATAAGTAATTTTCGAGGAGCAGTGAGGTTATTAGGTTAACTGTTTTATGTTCGAAAGGGTCAATAAAATGGTTATTTTTAAATAAATAATTCATACAATCTTGGGTAGCTGGGTATTAAGACTTGTTTG
The DNA here is from genome assembly GCF_004210375.1 of Tachypleus tridentatus. Lineage (NCBI taxonomy): Eukaryota > Metazoa > Arthropoda > Merostomata > Xiphosura > Limulidae > Tachypleus > Tachypleus tridentatus. Next base: position 138,983,532 of record NC_134826.1, read on the forward strand.
TTTGTTTTTTAATTTTCGCGCAAAGCTACACGAGAGATATTTACGCTAGTTTTCCCTGGTTTGGTAGTACAAGACTAGATGTAAAGCAGCTAGTCATCACCACCCATTGCGCTTCATTATAATGCTCTCGCATATAAAAGGACGAGCATGTTTGATGCGACAAGGATTCGAACCGGGACTGTGGGATTAGAAGTCGAGTGCCTTGTCTGTATGGCCATGCCGGGTTTAGTAATGATTCTACTGTTTAAATATAACAACACTGGCATGCTTTGTCATTATTGTTTTAGGCCCGGTATGGCCAAATGATTAGGGAGCTCGATTCCTAATCTGGAGGTCGCGGGTTCGAATCCTCATCGCACCAAACATGCTAGCCCTTTCAACCGTAGTTCAAAAGTAGCCCGAGAGTTAGCAGTGGGTGATGACGACTAGCTGCCTTCCCTCTAGTCTTAAACTGCTAAATTAGGGAAGGCTAGCGCAGATAGCCCTCGTGTAGCTTTGCGCGAAATTCAAACCAAACCAAAAATACATTTTTTTTTCGCGAATGAAAGCCATGCTATAGACAAGGTGGCTAGAAATAAACCTGTGGTAGACGAAAAACAAAGTTGTCAGCGAAACCATCAACAGTATAGCTATTGTATTAGTTCTGTGTTAAACATTCAGGTGTTATTGTGCACCTTACGTAACGTATGCTGCAGCAGAACTGATGTTAGATCGTTAAAACCCCTGTAACGTATTCAATAGAAACTCCACGATAAAGGTTTATTTTGGTGAATTTGGTCATTCTGGTCCGGCATGGCCAGGAGGTTAGGACGCGCGACTCGTAATCTGCGGGTCCCGAGTTGAAATCCCCGTCCCACCAAATACGCCCACATTTTCAGCCGTTGGGAGCGACGTTATGAAGTGACGGTCAATCTCACTATTGTTTGGTAAAAGAAGAGTCTGAGAGTTGGCGGTGGGTGTTACAACTAGCTGCCTTCCCACTAGTCTTTCACTACTAAGTTAGAGACAGCTAGCGCAAAAAGTCCTCGTTTAACTGTGCAAAAAATTCATAACAAACCAGTTGGTTATCCTACATCCATGACGAATATTAAGAGCCCAACATATTTAACGGCAAATATAAATGTCATGCATGTTAAAGAACAATACGTTTTAGTTAGTTCGTGTATGCTTGCTCAGTCTTCTGGTAACCCAATATTCATACCACCTTAATTCCATAACAGTAATTTTACGTTCATACGAGTGTTAAACGAAACGACGATTAACGTGCTGTTTTTCTTTCTTACAAGAGTTTAAAACTACGACGTTCATAAAATTAAAGACAATTGTCTTAGTAGCTAAGTAAACAAACACGTAAGGAGACACATTAAATTAATTCTTCACATATTTGTGGCTAATAAATAACACAATATAAATTCCAGTGGACGTCTAAAATGGACAATTAGGCCTAAAGTTTATATACGTTTTGAAACAGAAGCATTAGTTTACACGAGATATAATCTACAGCAATTAACTATAATACTTATGTCACAAGTTATTCACTTTCGATGCTCGTTAGCTAACACATGGCACGAAATGATTACAAGTTTCATATTGATATACAAATGATATAGATACAAAAAGAACATGACGACATTTGCTTTTGAAATACTCCTTGTCACCATAATTAGGGCCCGGCATGGCCAAGCACGTTGGGACGTTCGATTCGTAATCCGAGGGTCGCGGGTTCAAATCCCGGTCGCACCAAACATGCTCGCCCTTTCAGCCGTGGGGGCGTTATAATGTGACGGTCAATCCAACTATTCGTTGATAAAGGAGTAGCCCAAGAGTTGGCAGTGAGTGGTGATGACTAACTGCCTTCCCTCTAGTCTTACACTGCTAAATTAGGGACGGCTAGCACAGATAGCCCTTGAGTAGCTCTGCACGAAATTCAAAAAAACAAAATAAACAAACAAATCCTCGGAGGTTTTGTCACATTATGTGTCACATGTACGTTGTTCCCAGCGTACACTTTAACTGTTGTTTCCATCGGGTTACGCAATAAGCAGAAATTCACTGGCATCAAAACCTAACCGAGTCTGTTCGTTTTTCATAAGTCAATTTATCTGCGTTGATCTGTTGGTTAAATGTTGTTAGTTAAGTTGGAATATCAGATATTTGTTTTTAAAAACGATCTGGACAGTAGATAGATCACTTTTTTTGTTTGGAAACTAAAATATACAGTTATTTCACTGTCTGTTATGGTTGTGACAAATCCAATCGTTTGTCTCTGCATGATATTACTACTTACAGGTTTCGTATTGATATAGGGCGTCCTGGCATAACCATGTGGTTAAGGCACTCGACTGGTAATCCGAAAGTGGCGGGTTCGAATCTCCGTCGCATCAAACATGCTCGCTCTTTTAGCGGTGGGGACGTTATAATATGACGATCAATCCCACTATTCATTGGTAAAAGAGTAGCCCAAGAGTTGGCGGTGGGTGGTGATGACTAGCTGCGTTCCCTCTAGTCTTACACTGCTAAATTAGGGACGGTAGCGCAGATAGCCCTCGAGTAGCTTTGTGCGAAATTCAAAACAAACAAACAAAGTTATCATAATTATCATAATTCACTATTTTATTATATATATGTTATATAAGTGTTATATGTTATATATGTTTTCAACTATCTCAATACAAGCGCCTAAAAACCGACAATTAGGCTTAATGTTTGTGTATGATTCGTGCGCGAAGAACGAGTTTACCAGCTATAAGATTTCTGTTTTGTTTTTTTATAATTTCGCGTAAAGCTACTCAAGGGCTATCTGCGCTAACCGTCCTTAATTTAGCAATATAACACTAGAGGAAAAGCAACTAGTCATCACTACTCACCGCCAGCTTTTGGACTACTCTTTTACCAACGAATAGTGAGATTGATCGTACATTATAACGCCCCCATCCTTTCAGCCGTGGGAGCGTTAAATTTTTATGGTCAATCCCATTATTCGTTGGTAAAAGAGTAGCTTAAGAGATTATGGTAGGTGGTGATGACTAGCTGCCTTCCCTCTAGATTTACACAGCTAAATTAGGTACGGCTAGCGCAGATAGTCCTCGTGTAGCTTTGCGCGAAATTCAAAAACAAAGAAAAAATCGTCTGTTATGAAATTTCATATCAATTTTCATGAAATTTCTTGATTTATTTACCTGACATATATTCTGCTTCTTATGCTAAGCTGTTTCAACGTAAATGTTTAATATTTTCGATCAATTTTCTTATGTAGTGGAAAGTGACACTCAAGTTTGGTAGTTGTTGTTTTTCTAGATGTTGTTCTAACCTGTTAATATAGAATACTGTATCTTGTTTACCACATGGTTGTTCTGTAAGTTATTTCTTCTGTTTCTGTTGTCCACAGGGACAACTAATTTTTAAAATTATAGGCTCCCAAAGGTATCACTGATCCGTCAGATGTCGAATTAAGTACTAAGAAAAGTGATGTATGTGTTTCGTTTCGGAACTCAGTAAATGTTTGTTTTTTATGTGTGTATCTTTGATTTTGAACTCAACTAGTTTGCTTTGTGTTGATTTAGATAACACAGTATCTTTGTTTCTGAATTTAATCGATGTTTGTTTTCTGTGTGTTGTTTAAAGCAACACGATGTCTTATTTCTTAACACAGTTGATATTTTCTTTCTTTGTGTTGATTTAGTTTAGAACGAGATCTTTGTTTCTGAAGTTATGAGGTATGTCTTCTCTGTGTTGCTTTAGCAAGTACAGAATGTTTGTGTTTTAACTTACCAGAAATCTGTTTTATTTTCCAGATGTGGAATGACATTGAAAGTATGTTGCTAGTCGATCCACAACAACCTGTTGAGAACTTCAAAACGATCCAACCCAGAGTGAGTGCAATGACCTTCCATAATCCAACAGGAACTGAAATAGCGCCTACGATCCAAAAGGAGCAGATGCAACGACAGCCAGAAATCAACACTTCTTCGCTACTACAGGAACTACACCCTCAACAACAACTAAAGCAACAGTCACAAAGTAACCTCGATGACCTAATGTTAGAACTGGAGCTTGTAATCAGTCCTGTTGGAACAAGTCTTCATACAGAAGAAAGTAAGTTCACCACTTCAGCAGATGCTGCTCCAAAACAGAACTTCTCTCAATTCTGTCGCCCTTCTGTGGATACTTCTACTGATGTTTCTGAGATACTTTGCCAACAATTGGGTCATCTCCCTTCTCCATCTGAGACTTCAAATGGGACAACAACTACGTATCCTTTAGGAGTTTGTCCAGCTAGCACCGTAACGCCCCCTTACGGCAGTCTCTCACTGGGACAGTACAGTTACAATACGACTCTTCTTTCGGGCCAGATGTCTCCACCGGCATCTCCAGAAAGAGCAGCTTTTCAGCTCCAAAAGATGGCATCCACAGTAATAGATGTTTTCACTCCAGTCCCTCAGGCAGTTTCATCTTCACTAATACAACCCCAACACCCTCTTTTGCAATCTCTTATATCGCCGGCACCCCGCTCTGCTTCCCATAAACAACACCAACTTCAACATCATATCAGAATAGTGACACCACCATCTTCTCCTAGCTTGGCTGACCTTCTAAACGGGACCGACAAGACTAGAAATGGATATGTGCCAACAATGAGTGCTATCCAATTGCCCAACTCAACTCCCACAAAGAACAAGAAAGGGCGTCGTAGTCTAGGGCGAAAAAAGATCATTAGCCATTCGTGTTCCTATTCAGGTTGTACTAAGACATATACAAAAAGCTCACATTTGAAGGCCCATCTCCGGACACACACCGGTGAAAAACCTTATCAGTGTACGTGGAAAGGCTGTGGCTGGAAGTTCGCACGTTCCGACGAACTGACCAGGCACTACAGGAAGCACACGGGCGACAGACCATTTCAATGCCGTCTATGTGAGCGTGCCTTTTCTAGATCCGACCATCTGTCGCTCCACATGAAGAGACACACCACTGTATGAGGAGGTAAAGGAAAACTGAATGAAATGTGGAAAATCGAGTAGCTTCGATTTTTCAGTCTAACCATGACAGACAGAGTTCCTCGGGGAAATCGCCTGATTTTGTTTTAATATGTGCTAATTTTTATATCAAACTATTGCCAAATTCACGTGGGATCAACTTTTCTTTTAAAAGCCGTCTATTGATATATGAGAAAAATCCAGACAAAATGTACATTACGAAGTGCTTCTGCTTCGAAAATAATTAATGAATATTAATATATTTATATTCAATGTTTGTAACTGATAATAACAGGAGATTCGAAAGTAAAATAAAACATTTATTTACTTAAGAATTAGCAATAAACTTCCTACTTAAGTAAATTTCATTCAATTATAATTGTATAAGCGCTATATAAATTTGAACATATTTAATAGGAAGTTGGCCATATCTATAAGCTTTGAAACCTGATCTAGAATGTTCGGTAGAAATTTTATCAAAATTTAAATAAGTCGTGATTTTTTTTACGTCAACAGCTATTCTTCACACTGTCCCTCCTACCCCTCAGAAGCATAGCGGTATGCCTAAGGACTTATAACTCTAGAAATCTGGTTTACATACCGGTGATTGGCAGAGCACAGATAACTCATTCTGCAGCTTTGTGCTTGGCCCGGCATGACAAGGTGGGATAAGGCGTTCGATTCGTAATCTGAGGGTCATAGCCTCGGATCCCCCCTCGCACCAAACATGCTAGTCATTTCAGTCGTGGGGCGGTATAACGTGACGATCAATCCCACTATTCCTCGGTACAATAGCAGCCCAAGAGTTGGCGGTGGGTGGTGATGACTAACTGCCTTCCCACTAGTCTTGCACTGCTAAATTAGGGACAGCTAGCACAGATAGCCCTTGAGTAGCTCTGCACGAAATTAAAAAAACAAACAAGCTTTGTACTTAACTACAAACAAACAAATTTTCCCTGCAATCGTCTACTGCACATTACAATACATAAGAAAGTAAATGCCATGTAATCAACTCCTCCTGTCTACCCTGAAAGAAGCGGTAGTCAAACTTACTCTTGTTGTCGTTTATTCGATTGTTTCCTCATCAAAACCCAAAATTAGCTATCGAATATGGCTTGCAATATTATCTGCAACCAAAGGTGTAGTGCGATTAAAACGCGTAGATGCGATACCTGTATTGTTTTACTGCAACGCTATATTGTCACTGGTCTTAATGAATCTCACCTCACGCGGATAACCGCGTTCTGTCCCTACATTTAGCATTACGCCACTGTTTACAACTCTTGTAAAACTCACAGTAAGTTACGCTTTCTCTTAAACGTTTTCATTTCTTTTACTCTTCACTGATTTTACTGATTATTTCTCATGTTGTGACTACGATGTTGTTCTCGGTAAACGTGATAACAACAAGTGATTGCTAAACCGTCCAGTAGACTTGGTAATTTTTGCCAAGGCGTTTTACATCCTAAGTTTTGCTATTATTTGTCCCCCTGCTGGTACAGCGGTAAGTCTACGGATTTACAACGCTAAAATCAGGGGTTTGATTCCCCTCGGTGGAGTCAGCAGATACTCTCATGTGGTTTTGCTATAAGAAAACACCTGTGCCTACACCCTGCTGTTCTTTACCTGTATTCTAGTCTCTCAAAGTGAATTTTTATCTTCTGGGTATTGTTCGACTTATCCATGATTAATTGCTAAGCAGGAAACATTTCATTGTTGGTAGTGGTGTCAGCTTTGAGCATGTAGTGTATATATAGCTTGTAAACACATTCACGATTGCTTAGAAGTAATTTATTTCGTCTAAAGCTCTCTTATAGCGTAAACACACAGCATCGTGTCTCTTCAACGTCTAATAGCATAAGCTTGACTACTCTGTACTGTTTTCCTATTCGGTTCCTGCACAGCATAGCACGGATAGAAAACAACAACAAGGTGTTTGTGTTATACTCTGCCAATGCTACGAGGAGGGTGATGCAGATAAAACAAATCTTGACATGAGAACTTCTGAACATGAAAACATAGAAACACAAATAATAAATCTTATATAAGATATCCTGGTTGTCTCTTTAAGTTCTGGACATTACCTCTTAACCACAACACAACTGTTCCTTTAGTTTTATCACGAAAGCGACTGAAAAGAAAACGTGATATTTACTATTTTTAAGATATTTTATTTGGAGTGAGAGATATCATGAAGCCATTGTAGTAGACACGACGTAGAAAAAGTGATACATTTTCACTTGCATCCCTCACCTGGTTAAACTTGACGTACATATAGATAGATACAGATAATACATATTAATTTACAATGCTAGGAAACTTATACCTCGATTATCCTGTTCCCGGTTAGTTCGTGACGTCACTTTTAGATTCATGCCGAACAACCTTGACCAAAAAAACGTCTGATAAACTACTGGTCAAGCAAGATATGGCTTAAATGATACATGGTTCTTTGCAACAGACGGTGTCTACAAAACCTAGTGAGTCCGTTCCTGTTAAAATTTTGAATGAAAGACTTACAGCTAAGCCTCGTTTGTGACCTCGAAGTTGCTGAATCGACCACGCAGTTATAATCGTTAAATACATTTTGCGTTCTCTATAAACGCTGGAAAAGGAACATATATATGTAAATCTATAAACAGTTCCTATATATATATATATAAGGACCATATTATTAGTGGTTGTCTTATCTATTAGAAGGAGCTCGTGGCTGTAAGAGTTTGTTTGTTTTGTTTTTGAATTTCGCGCAAAGCTACACGAGAGTTTCTGCGCTAGCCTTCCCTAGTTTAGCAGTGTAAGACTAGAGGGAAGGCAGCTAGTCCTCACCACCCATCCGCCAACTCTTGGGCTACTCTTTTACCAACGAATAGTGGGATTGACCGTCACATTATAACGCCCCCACGGCTGAAAGGGCGAGCATGTCTGGTGCGACGGGGATTCGAACCCGCCACCCTCAGATTGCGAGTCGAACGTCTTAACCCACCTGGCCATGCCGGGCTGTTTCAATTACTTAAACTTATTATATTATGTAACATTTCTTAGTATCTGTTTAAACATTTCCAATTCGCATAAAACCGTAAATGCCAATCATGCGAAATTGAAAGATACATTTCAACATCTTCAATCTAGTTGTTTCCAAAACAGTTTTTGTTTATGTACTTTCAAAGTATGAATAACGTCTTAACTAATGTTTCTGTCGTATCCCAGCCGACACGATGAGTCATGGTATTGAGCGAAGGCCTCGTTCGCACTTGACATAGTGTGGTTGATATAATGCTCCTATGTTCTCAGAATTCATTATTATTTCAGACTTAAGCTGTTGCTATGTGGTAAATATGTAAATGTACAAAGTTTGATTATTCTTGAGACAAGCGTTTTATAAGTTGTCGTATTAAGATAAAATCAGCTGAAGCGGTAAAACGTTATACAAATTAAAATTAGGTTTTGATGCAGGTTTAAATATTTAATTACCAATAAAAAATGTTCTTAAATAGTATTTGCTATACCTTTAGATAAAAATTCGTTTTATTGTAAATTAGTATCATTTGTCGTTCAGGGATGTTTAGACTCTTCAGAGTAAAGTTACTTTCAGAAAGTGGAAGTATGTATACACGTTAAACAAGTATACTCCTGTATACTCCAAAGAAACAACGATTTACTTCAGTACAAAAAACAAATCATAAAAAGTTCAGTTAGATTATTTCAGCTCCCCAGTGTCACAGCTGTATGTCTGCGGACTTACAGCGCTGGAAACGGGGTTTCGATACCCATGGTGGGCAGAGCACAGATAATCAATCCATTGTGTAGCTTTGTGGTTACCTACAAGTAATGGTAACATATACTTTCAGAGAAACTACGAGTCAAAATGTTATATCCATTGGTGGTTTTACGTCTTTGTATCTTTATTACAAAACCAAACCAGGTTAGAATGTGCTACCCTCAGTTACAGGTATATGCAGTAGGACTTTAACATAAGTATGATATGATATGTCATATAATTAACACGGTTGTTCAACACTGTTTTGGGCCCGGCATGGCGAGGTGGTTAAGGCACTCGACTCGTAATCCGAGGGTCGTGGGTTCGAATCCCCGTCACGCCAAACATGCTCACCCTTTCAGCCATGGGGGCGTTATAACGTGACGTTCAATCCCACTATTCGTTGGTAAAATAGTAGCCCAAGAGTTGGCGGTGGGTGGTGATGACTAGCTGCCTTCCCTCTAGTCTTACACTGCTAAATTAGGGACGGCTAGCACAGATAGCCCTCGAGTAGCTTTGCGCGAAATTCAAAAACAAACAACACTGTTTTGAGATGACTTTGATTTCATATTTCGTACAGTTAGGACGGATAACGCAGTGGAAATTTAAAATGGGTGTAATTAGATATTTCGTACATATAACAAGGACGTGCTTCGGCGTTCAAGAAATAGGTATGATTTGGCACTTCGAACAGTCTTATGGGAATTTTCACCCTCTCTCCCTAAAAAATCCTTGGTGTTCATTTCTTAAGTTTTAAGCATAAGCCAGACGATTGTTTAAAAATTAGGTTTACTCTTGAATTTTCGCGAATTATGAATTATAGAAACACGAGGATAAAAATAACTATGTTACTTAGAGCAGCACAGTAATTTAGATAATTTCAGGATTTTTATACGTATATAAACGCTTCCTACCAAATATTTGTGATTACAGTGTAGCCATGTTATGTGCCACAACTTCCATAAGAATAATTAAATCACTTTGTTTGTAATTGTTTAGTTAAATATGTATCACTTTGTATGAAATGTTTATTTGGTGAATTGGTTCTTTTACTTTGTCCTGATTGGTTGTGGGTATGAATGGTAGAATCCATCCAAGAAATGCGCAATGCGTAGCGTAGACTAATATTGTTCATCGTTCGTAACTCACGAATGGAAAGCTATCGAGCATTTTAATTTCCTCTTACAGTTATTTGAGATGTTCATGAAATTCGAATTAAATATTGTTTCTTCTGAATCCAGTGTAAATGTTGTGATAAAATGCTACGGTGTTAGTGGGAGAATTATAATAAGGCGGGGTGTGATTACTCTTAGTTGGTAAATAAATGTTGCCAGCTTAATATTTCCACGCTGAATGCCCGGACTTGTTTTTTATTTCATCATTTAGATGCAATGGCATCGATTTGCTTTCCTGTTATTTTCTGACCAATCAGAACTCGTACTTTTAAGTGCTTTAACTCCACCCCTTTCCTGGGGTTTCGGCATTGGTCGTTCACAAGCCTGCTATTAAAAACTTGGAAATGTGTGGAAACTTCTCCAGTGTTACGTAAATACTATGTTCGATCTACATTTTTTCTTTTAAATTAAAAGAAATAAACAAGAATATCTAAGCTGTTAACACAAGATAACATGTGTTTATGTTTTTAGTTGCCACAAAAAGAAATATGCTGAAAGATATTTTACAGAAGCATATTGAACGACGAGCAATTGTTTATTGCTTACGCGCTTACTAAACACTCAAGAGACCAAACTACCTACTTAGAGCTGTAGTAAACTGTATCTCCTCGCGTCATCTAGCTTCCTCCCAGCGGCATGTCTTCGCACTTACAAAGCTAAAACCGGGTTTCGATAATCGAAGTGGGCAGAGCACTGATAGCCCATTGTGTAGCTTTGTGCTCAATTACAAACAAACAATTAGCTTCTGGTTTACATCCGTTACGATCTACTATAAAATATTAGGAAAAAGCGACTACAATTGTTTTGTATGTGTTTATATATAAAATATATACCATGCATTTTCTATCTGTAAACAGTGTATATATATAATTCCAAACACGTGCACCCCTTTGTGACGTGATGTAAAAAACAAAATATATATATATATATATATATGAAAAATGAAGAGTTAATAAACTAAGGTATATATTCTGAGACTGTTACTCGTCCTGTGAGTTATTTACTTTTAACCGAGCTGGACCTCAATTCATTAAACTTCGCATGGCAATTGAAGGTAAAATCAAAATTTCGGTTATATTTTGGCTATGACCAGACAAAATCATTCTTATTCAAATATAACGTCAACCAGAGATCCTTCGGTTCGTTTTTTGTGCAAATGGAGAATATGATGTCATATCACGAGACCTTAACTGAAATACAAAAATATGGGCATTTGATTTTGTTTGTTTGTTTGTTTTGGAATTTCGCACAAAGCTACTCGAGGGCTATCTGTGCTAGCCGTCCCTAATTTAGCAGTGTAAGACTAGAGGGAAGGCAGCTAGTCATCACCACCCACCGCCAACTCTTGGGCTACTCTTTTACCAACGAAAAGTGGGATTGACCGTAACATTATAACGCCCCCACGGCTGGGAGGGCGAGCATGTTTGGCGCGACGCGGGCGCGAACCCGCGACCCTCAGATTACGAGTCACACGCCTTAACGCGCTTGGCCATGCCGGGCCAGGGCATTTGATATAAGTGACGTTATATTATTATAGATTTATTTCACGTCAATAAGTTCATGGGACCCACAAGCAACAAAGGCAGCTTTTACATTGATGTTATATACTCAAATTCAAAATGTTGACGAGCGATTGAGGTATGTTCTGTTCATCTTAAATATCCTGGGTCTTTTGATGGGATGTGTCGCATATAGACTTAAGGGAGCTGAAGTCCATGGGGATGGGGGGTATTATCATCCAGTAAGCTGAAGTCATGGCCATTTGCATATGACAGTGTAAAATTTTGTAGGATCTGATTCTTATACTTATCACACACAAGAGTGGTGGGGGAGGACAAAAGAAAAAGCTCCCTCTACTGGATTCCATATAATTCTGTTTTCTCAGATAATTTTTCAACAGTCAATAAAACGTAACATCGTGTATATAAAAACGTGTTTGCGAGTATTTTAAAATAAAAGTGTTTACGTCTGCTCTAATGGTATTCTTAGTGTATAGTTACCTAATATAATACTCTCGAACCGATTGTCCATGCATTAATTGTGCCATTACAAACCCTTGTTATACTATTCTTTTACATACCTCGTTTCTTTATGAAAATGTTGGTACATGTGGTTTCAAGCTCGCCCCCAACTGTGTATACAGGTGTTATCTGAATGTTAGCTAAAAAGCAAAATACGATTGCTTCACATGTCCGTAGTCCACCGGAAGCGTTCTTGGTCCATTGAAAATGTTTTTGGACACAAGTGCAGATAAACTGCTTTATGTATTGCTGCGAGTGGACAGTATCTCGGTACGAACAGGCTGTCTTTATGAAAATTTCTGCTAACAGTCTATGCACTGATATAGCGTGGCGCATACCCAATTCAGTTTCAGAGCACGTACTCGACGATTACGGCGATAGATAGCGGTCGTCTGCCAGTGTCGTTTATCGTGGTCTGTTTTACTCAAGTACATAAACCAAATCATTGTTTCGGAGGCAGTGCCACATCGTGCTAACAACACCTTGAAACACCCGTAGCCAATTTCAACCAACCTGCTGTAACTGGTCGTATTCAATTTCTATTAAGCCTTTCCACGTGACTAAAATTTCAAAATACGTTTTTTTTTGTTTTGTTTTAGAAGTCAAAGTATTATTCGTGGACAACTGGAGCGCTTTAAACTGTTTGATTAATTTCAAAGTGAAATGAGTCATGCCTGTTGTGAGATCACCACACACATATATCATAAGCTGAATTTCCACTTCAGTGCCTTATTAATCTGATGAATGATTACTAAGTTTCACTTTTTCACAGTTATAACAACACCAGTTCTGATCGCCTTTAATCACTCAGTGCAGCGTAAAGCGATATTTGTAAGGTTGGAAGCAGTTGACGACAACTGGACAAAAATTATTCTTAGAAACATATCAGCAGTAACTGACAGGGGTTCCTTGAAAACTCTCTGTTCTACAAAGGTAAGCGGAGCCTCGACAAATACCAATCGAAATCAAACCTGAGTTACTTTTCCAATTTTACATTTATCTCGAGATAAATGTTTTAAAACATTGTCATATGTGGGTTCTTGAATGTAAACGATACAAATAATTAATCCATTTATTAACCCATCGTATCTTTCGTTGGGATTCTTGATCAAGACCTTAAGATCAGAACTTAATTAATACCGGATTCCAGCACCGTTTGGACTGAATATATGATTACAAAATTAACGTAGCGATGAAGCGGTTCAAGAAACGATAAAAACCGAAGTTTAATTGGAATGAAACCAGTAGTAAAGTAGGAATAGAATAGGCTTTGTTGGAAGACTACGATTCCAGATCAATACGAAGGGTATAAAAATGGTTTCAGTTTAATGTTCTTCAACAGCGAAAAACGAGATCTGTGTCAGGTCGTCCATATCACTTCGTGTAATGGGTCACTTTTTATGATGCCGACGAAAGAGGTCCAGAATATTATGACATTCTTGTCTCGTCGGACGTACGTGTCTTGAGAAAGCGCGCCAGAATTGGCGATGGGTTCATACTACTGTATCTTATGCAAGCTAGACAGATAAGCCGAGATACGAACTCCTTCTAGTTGTACGTGTGTGTGTGTTGAAAATAACCTTAGAACTACCGAATAGAACGCACTCTTTTCTGTTCGTGTTGTTGTTGTTGTTTTTTTACCCCCGATGACTGTTTTTGTCTCGTTGCAAGGGATAGATGTTGGCCTAGAAACATTGTGATTACAGCAAAATGAACATGTTTTAGAGGGAGCCCATGACGCTTAAGATTTGTGTTTTTACGCTCCTAGAAGAACAAACTATTCACCAAAGAATGACCTATATTAATCAAAGCTTACGTTTAAAGATATGGAAAAGGCAATCACGTGACTGTGATTTTTATCTGTACCGGCTTTTTGAAACAGACTCAATTTGACTCTTTAGAAGACTAACTTGTAGACCAAGTCGAAAGGAAGCTTCCACCATGGCCACCAGAAGCGACTGACTATAACAGTTCCCACGGCCACTAAAGCTATAAACAAAGATATGTGAATATCAAAGTATCCATAATGTGTCGGGAGATGATGACGTATTTGTTATTTTCCTTTAATAAAACGACTGAGCGAAACGAGGCTATATGCTTGGCCGACTTCACTTAATTGGATGCCTGTTTTTACATGTATGTATAACCTCACATTGACTAATAGTGCTAACGGCGGTATTTCTTCCATTTTATTCACACGTCCAGAAGCCTTCCACTCACTCTCTCTTCTGTGTGTTTTTATATCTAGGTTTTTAGCACTTAAAGCAATCAATTACAAAAACATAGCCGTAGTTACACAATCTATCGTATTACTAATCCATTCTGTATAATCCACAATAGAGAATGTTATCTCTGGCAATCCACTGGTGTTTCTTGTATTATATACAATCTATTATACATATAATACTTCTAAATCTGGTAACGTATTAAGATATTCCTCAATTACAATCTACTATATAATACTTTTACTGTTGATAATATATTAATTTAATACGATTTACGGTGCCAAACTTTTACACCTGATAATATACCCCATTACACTTACATTACCCTCTTATAAAAAAAATTTGTAATTATTTTAAATTTCTGCTAAGGCTTCTAAAGTTTCGTGGTCGTCCAGTTTCTTACTCTTTAATCGGCCATGAATTTTGGTCACTTGTATGCTTCATTACTTAACATCTTTAAAATATCTAAATCAAATTTTATTATAAAAATCACAGTAGTGGAGTATACTATCAGAAGTAAACTATTAACATTAAACGGTAATGGAAGATAAATGGAGTATATTATCAAAAGTTAACTATTAATTGAAGAGGGTAACGGATAATAAATGGAGTATATTATCAAAAGTAAACTATTAACATTAGAAAATAACGGAAGTAAAAGGGGTATGTTATCAGAACTATTACAACTAGAGGATAACGGACGATAAATGGAGTATATTACTAGAAGTAAACTATTAACACAACTGGGTAACAAAAGATGAGTGGTGTATACTTTCAGAAAAAAAACAACTATTAACACAACTGGGTAACGAAAGATAAGTGGGGTATACTATCAGAAGCAAACTATTAACACTAGTGTATAACAGAAGATAAGTGGAGTAAACTATTAACTCTAGCTGATAACGGAATATAACTGAAGAGCCCTATCAGAAGTAAATTATTATCATTAGTGGGTAACGGAAGATAAGTGGAGTATACTATCAGAAATAAAGAATTAATAGTAGAGAGTAACGGAAGATAAATGGAGTGTATTATCAGAAGTAAACTATAAATAGTAGAAGGTCATGAAAGATAAATGGAGTATATTATCAGAAGCATACTATTAGTAGCAGAGGATAACGGAAGATGAATGGAGTATACTATCAGAAGTAAACTATTAAAACTAGTGAGTAACGTAAGATAAGTGGAGTATACTATCAAAAGTAAACTATTAACAGTAGAGGGTAACAAAAGATAAATGGAGTATATTATCAAAAGTAAACTATCACTAGTAGAGGGTAACTGAAGATAAATGGAGTACACAATTAGAAATGAACTAATAATATAAGAGGTAACAGAGGATATATGGAATATATTATCAGTAATAAACTATTAACAGTAGAGGGTACCGGAAGATAAATATAGTATGTTATCAGAAGTACATTATTAGCAGCAGTCAGTAACAGAAAATAAGGTGAGCATACTACGAGAAATGAACTATTAATAGTAGAGAGTAACGAGAGATAAGTGAAGTATATTATTAGAAGCAAACTATTAACACTAGTGGGTAACGAGAGATAAGTGGAGTATATTATTAGAAGCAAACTATTAACACTAGTGGGTAACGAGAGATAAGTGGAGTATATTATCAGATGTAAACTATTAACACTAGTGGGTAACGAGAGATAAGTGGAGTATATTATCAGAAGTAACCTATTAATAGTAGAGGGTAACGAAAGATAAATGGAGTATATTATTAGAAGCAAAATATTAACACTAGTGGGTAACGAGAGATAAGTGGAGTATATTATCAGAAGTAACCTATTAATAGTAGAGGGTAACGAAAGATAAATGGAGTATATTATTAGAAGCAAACTATTAACACTAGTGGGTAACGAGAGATAAGTGGAGTATATTATCAGATGTAAACTATTAACACTAGTGGGTAACGAGAGATAAATGTAGTATAATATTAGAAATAGAGCGTAGCGAAAGATAAATAGTGTATTATCAGAAGTAAACTATTAGTGGGTAGCGGAAAACAAATGGCGTATGTTATCAAAAGCCAATGCTTGACGTAGTAGATTGTAAAGTAAGAGGAAAAGATGTATATGTTGGTGTGAATACACTATATCACATTGTAATAAATACACTATATCACATTGTAATAAATACACTATATCACATTGTAATAAATACAATATATCACATTGTAATAAATACACTATATCACATTGTAATAAATACACTATATCACATTGTAATAAATACAATATATCACATTGTAATAAATACAATATATCACATTGTAATAAATACACTATATCACATTGTAATAAATACAATATATCACATTGTAATAAATACAATATATCACATTGTAATAAATACAATATATCACATTGTAATAAATACACTATATCACATTGTAATAAATACAATATATCACATTGTAATAAATACAATATATCACATTGTAATAAATACAATACAACACATTGTAATAAATATAATATATCACATTGTAATAAATACAATATATCACATTGTAATAAATATAATATATCACATTGTAATAAATACAATATATCACATTGTAATAAATACACTATATCACATTGTAATAAATACAATATATCACATTGTAATAAATACACTATATCACATTGTAATAAATACAATATATCACATTGTAATAAATACAATATATCACATTGTAATAAATATAATATATCACATTGTAATAAATACAATATATCACATTGTAATAAATACAATATATCACATTGTAATAAATACACTATATCACATTGTAATAAATACAATATATCACATTGTAATAAATACACTATATCACATTGTAATAAATACACTATATCACATTGTAATAAATACAATATATCACATTGTAATAAATACACTATATCACATTGTAATAAATACACTATATCACATTGTAATAAATACAATATATCACATTGTAATAAATACACTATATCACATTGTAATAAATACAATATATCACATTGTAATAAATACAATATATCACATTGTAATAAATACACTATATCACATTGTAATAAATACAATATATCACATTGTAATAAATACAATATATCACATTGTAATAAATACAATATATCACATTGTAATAAATACACTATATCACATTGTAATAAATACAATATATCACATTGTAATAAATATAATATATCACATTGTAATAAATACAATATATCACATTGTAATAAATATAATATATCACATTGTAATAAATACACTATATCACATTGTAATAAATACAATATATCACATTGTAATAAATACACTATATCACATTGTAATAAATACAATATATCACATTGTAATAAATACAATATATCACATTGTAATAAATACACTATATCACATTGTAATAAATACAATATATCACATTGTAATAAATACAATATATCACATTGTAATAAATACACTATATCACATTGTAATAAATACAATATATCACATTGTAATAAATACAATATATCACATTGTAATCAATACACTATATCACATTGTAATAAATACAATATATCACATTGTAATAAATACAATATATCACATTGTAATAAATATAATATATCACATTGTAATAAATACAATATATCACATTGTAATAAATATAATATATCACATTGTAATAAATATAATATATCACATTGTAATAAATACAATATATCACATTGTAATAGATATAATATATCACATTGTAATAAATACACTATATCACATTGTAATAAATACAATATATCACATTGTAATAAATACACTATATCACATTGTAATAAATACACTATATCACATTGTAATAAATACACTATATCACATTGTAATAAATACAATATATCACATTGTAATAAATACACTATATCACATTGTAATAAATACAATATATCACATTGTAATAAATACACTATATCACATTGTAATAAATACACTATATCACATTGTAATAAATACAATATATCACATTGTAATAAATACACTATATCACATTGTAATAAATACACTATAACACATTGTAATAAATACAATATATCACATTGTAATAAATACAATGAAGTATATGAATGGTATTGTAACTTGTAATGGAAAAGTGATATATTATGTTATGAGAAAACGATGAATCGTAGATAGTAACGGAAGTACAACTGAGTATTTTATCCTTAAATGAAAAATATATGTATATGTATATATTATAAAACCGATATGGACATTAAAATAAAATACATATTTTTCTAAACATTATTATCATTATAATCTGCCGAAAACTTGTAAAAGATTTAATATGATCTGACGAAAACTTGTAACAGATTTAATATGATCTGCCGAAAACTTGTAAAAGATTTAATATGATCTGCCAAAAACTTGTAAAAGATTTAAATTTAAATATCTATGATACTATAATGCCCCAATAAAAGTTACCCGTCGTGTAAATATATCTGTTTTATAGCAGAAAATAATATATAATCACTGACCTAAAAAACTGGGAATGAGATTTTGTTATTAGTATTTAATAGTAGAAAATTGCCTGGTTCAGCTGAGAAACTGACATATAGCTCTTGGTAGTGTGTTGTGAATACAAAATACGTCGTACATTCGTTTCTGTAAGTTCGTTCGTTCGTTGAACTGTGGTTACAATTTGCATCAAAGGAACTACTTTGTGCGGCTTTGAAAACGAGATCTGTTTTCAAACTGTGCTTAGATTACTATAACTGTTTAAGTGAGTTACGTTTTTCTAAATCTCCAGGCTTTTTCGGTTTATGTGCGTGAAATTAGAGCAAATTCGAGAAGAAATGAAAAACGTTTCATTAAAAACATACATCAGTTGCGGAAGGTGTAAGGTTACCAAAATATCTTATCCTGATATGACATAAAACGTGGAAAATATAATGAGCCGAGAACGTTTCATGTTTCTGTGTTGTTGTTTTTTATTTATTTTGTTGTTCGTTTTTGGTTTTTCTATTGCTAGTTTTATTCTTGTTTTCTTGTTGTCGGTTTTTTTTTGTTGGTGGTTGACATTGGTTTTTGTTTAGGATTTTTTTGTTTTTGTTTTTAATTTTTTGTTGTTGTCGGTTTTTTTGTTGGTGGTTGACATTGGTTTTTGTTTAGGATTTGTTTTTTTAATTTTTTGTTGTTGTTTGTTTTTGTTCTTGTTTTCCTGTTGTTAGTTTTTGTTTTGTTATTGTTTGTTTTTGTTCTTGTTTTCCTGTTGTTGGTTTTTGTTTTGTTATTGTTTGTTTTTGTTGTTGTTTTCTTGTTGTTGCTTTTTGTTTTGTTGTTGTTTGTTTTTTGTTTTGTTTTACATAGGAGATGCATAAGACCTTTTTTTTCTAATTCTCTCGTGAACTTCATGGGACAAACCGAGGCCTGTTGTACAGAAATATTGAATCATATTAGAGATCGACTTAATTAAAAATATTGTGAATGCTATATAACTTACTATATGGCATGTTAGTAAACTAGGGACTACCGTAGAACGTCAGACTGCCATATGCAATGAATTTCAGTAGTGCTTTGAAAAACTCTGTAAGACAATAAACACAGTTGACGTTTTACTACTAAGTAAGTAAAATAGTCTTCTTAAATATTGTTAAACTTTGAAGGGAGATTAATAAAGGAAATTATTACTAAATAAATACCTAATTTTACTTATTTCAATTCAATTTCAATGCTTATAAACACATAATCTCCCCCTGACCCAAGTGCCTTTTGTAATAAAAAAATATCTATAATATGAAGAAACAATCGAGATATGTATTCCATAATGGATCATGAATATCTGCAATCTTCAAATAGCTTCCTTGCTTTATAATAATATGCTAAACAATGTTAAATTTTATAGAGCAGAGAGACCGACTTTTGGCTCCCGAAGAAAAACAACATATCAAAAAAAATTCTTGGTCATAAAACTCATTTAAAGCGTGAAATTATGAGCATATTTTCACAGTGCATAATATCATGCATGACAATATATCATCGTGATATATGTTTACTTGGAAACATCAGTTATCAACAAGTGCAAAGATATCACTAAATGTTTGTTTTAGAATTTCACGCAAAGCTACACGAGGGCTATCTGCGCTAGCTGTCCCTAATTTAGCAATGTAAGACTAGAGGGAAGGCAGCTAGTCATCACCACTCACCGCCAACTCTTGGGCTACTCTTTTACCAAAAAATAGTGGGATTGACCGTAATATTATAACGCCTCCACGACTGAAAGAGCGAGCATATTTGGTGTGACAAGGATTCGAACCCGCGATTCTCAGAATACGAGTCGAACGCCTTCACTAAATATTAACTAAGGGAAGAGATCCCGTTATTCACAAGCTCAAAGACGTTATCTAATATTAAGTAGGGTAAGAGATCCTTCTTTCAACAAGCTCAAAGACGTTATCTGATATTAACTTGGGGAAGAGATCCTTCTTTCAACAAGCTCAAAGACGTTATCTGATATTAACTTGGGGAAGAGATCCTTCTTTCAACAAGCTCAAAGACGTTATCTGATATTAACTTGGGGAAGAGATCCTTCTTTCAACAAGCTCAAAGACGTTATCTGATATTAACTTGGGGAAGAGATCCCGTTATTCACAAGCTCAAAGACGTTATCTGATATTAACGTGGGGAAGAGATCCTGTTATTAACAAGCACATTCTTTTCCCACACATCCACGTGTGTCAATTTCTCCATCCTGAAAACCATCCCAGTAGCTCTTTTCAATAATTCAATGTCCGGACACAGCACCTCAAAGGTAGCCTAACCAGTGACCTATATGAAGAAATCATAACCTCTGTAGATTTGTATTCAATAGCTCTGTATATATAACCTAAAATTCTATTTGTCCTACCACTAAGAACAACTCAACTGACTTAAAACTGATCAACTATTACATCAAAATCCTTATCTTTCGTGACATTGTTAAGGTTATTCCCATACAAATTACAGTTATAGTTCAAATTATGATAACAGACTTTGATTATTTTGCACTTACTATAATTAAAACCCAATTAGAATTTATTTGTCCAATTCACTAAATGATTTAAATCCTTTTGTGAATCAACAGCATCCTCTTTACAGCTAGAAACATCCATGACCTTAATGTCATCATTTGTAAATGTAATAAACTTATTGACCATTTCTTCATCTATGTCACTCATGTAAATAAAAAAGACTAAGGGTCCTAAAACTGGGCCCTGAGATACCCCACTTGTGACATTAATCCAGTTTGACTAAACTCCATTTTTAACAACCACTTGTTTTCTTCCATTCAGACACTTATAATAATTTCACTAACGTATTCTAAACACCTATAATGATAGTTTTTATAAGACTTTCATGTGACACTTTGTCAAATAATTTCTGAAAATCCACACTATTACCTTCATCTACATAAGTAGTAACCTTTTCAAAGAATGTCAAAAGATTTCTAAGACAAGATGTTCCCTTTGTAAAACCATGTTTAATGTCCAATAAAATTCTAAACTTTGTTAAACGACTTTGCAAAGTTTCTTTTATCAAACTTTCCAAATCTTTTCCCACAACTGATGTATGACTACTAGGTCTATAATTACTGGAACAATTTTTTATCATCTTCCTCGACAAGAGAAGTAACATTAGCTAACATCCAATCTCCTTGTACCTGCCGACTATTCAAGGACTTTTAAAAAGCAGTATCTATCCTTAACCTGCTTTAAAACCCTTGGGTAAATATTACCTGGCCCAGGAGCCTTATCATTCTTTAGACTTCCCAGTTTTTTTTATTTAACAAGCTCAAACTTAATGCATTGATATTTATTGACCTTGTTGCCATCTATCGTCTGTTCAAATTGAGAAATATATTTAAATATTTATATGTAAAAATTGACGGAAAAGAAAATTTTAATTTCCCAGACCCAACTTGGCCAGGTGGGATA
Organism: Tachypleus tridentatus; assembly: GCF_004210375.1. NCBI lineage: Eukaryota > Metazoa > Arthropoda > Merostomata > Xiphosura > Limulidae > Tachypleus > Tachypleus tridentatus. The sequence continues at coordinate 139,005,617 of NC_134826.1, forward strand.
AGGCGTTCGATTTCTAAACTGAGGGCCGCGGGTTCGAATCCCGGTGGCACCAAACATGCTCGCCCTTTCAGCCGTGGTGGCGTTATAATGTAACGGTCAATCCCATTATTCGTAGGTAAAAGAGTAGCCCAGAAGTTAGCGGTGGGTGGTGATGACTAGCTGCCTTCCCTCTAGTCTTACACTGCTAAATTAATGACTGCTAGAGCAGATAGCCCTTGAGTAACTTTGTGCGAAATTCAAAAACAAACTGTCTCCGGATTTACAACGCTAAAATCAGGGGTTCGATTCCCCTCGGTGGGCTGAGCAGATAGCCTTTGTGGCTTTGCTAAAAGAAAAACAAACAAAACAAAAACAAACAAACAATTAATTTCCCAGGTAACACATAATCATCAGATACCAGTTTTCCTTTATCATCCTTATAGTCCTATCCCATCCTAAAATTTTGTTTACCTTTAATTTATTTAGAGAAATCCTTAACGTTATTTTTTTTTTCACAAACGTTTCTCATACGTTTCAAACGTTTCCTTTTTTTAATATCCTAATTTCCTGTTTCATCAACTTTCATGACTTTCTATCATCTTTTAAATCTTCCATCACAGCAGTCAGTTGAAATTTTTTAAATTCATGACGTTTGTCATCGAACATATTTTTTTGCTAGCAGCAATCGTTTTCTTTATATAAAAGATATGAACATTGTGCCCTGAATATTTAAAAAAAATTATCTTTAAACATTTTAAACATCTGATCAGTGTCTTCAAATAATTCAGCTACCCAATTTACAACAGATAATTCTTGTTGTATCCCTTCACAATTTGCTTATTTTAAAAAATTTTAACCAAAATATCATTATTCCTTATCTTCATATGCAGCGAAACATTAGCACCAGGCAGGACAGCGGTAAGTCTTTGGATTTAACATGTTAAAATTAGAGGTTCGATCCCCCCCTCGGTAGACGCAGCAGCGAATCCGATGTGCCTTTGCTTTAAGAATACACATGCAAAATATTAAGCATAATACAGCAATGATTACTTGAACCCAGATGTTCCTCAAATGGATTTAACCTTGCTAGAATGATTAATTGCACTCAGATGTTCCTCAAATGGATTTAACCTCCTTGCTAGAATGAATAATTGCACCCAGATGTTCCTCAAATGGATTTGACCTCCTTGCTAATAACCTTAGTATTCTTAACCTCACCATGATGTAACTTACGTTTTACATAACAAGACACTCCCATCCCCCCTCCTTAATACTGAACCTACGTTAGATAACCTGTAACCCTGTATCTACGTTAAATAACCTGTAACCCTGTACCCACGTTAAATAACCTGTAACCCTATATCCACGTTAAATAACCTGCAACCCTGTATCCACGTTAAATAACCTGTAACCCTGTATCCACGTTAAATAACTGTAACCCTGTACCCACGTTAAATAACCTGTAACCCTGTACCCACGTTAAATAGCCTGTAACCCTGTACCCACGTTAAATAACCTGTAACCCTGTATCCACGTTAAATAACCTGTAACCCTGTACCCACGTTAAATAACCTGTAACCCTGTACCCACGTTAAATAACCTGTAACCCTGTATCCACGTTAAATAACCTGGAACCCTGTATCTACGTTAAATAACCTGTAACCCTGTACCCACGTTAAATAGCCTATAACCCTGTACCCACGTTAAATAACCTGTAACCCTATATCCACGTTAAATAACCTGTAACCCTGTATCTACGTTAAATAACCTGTAACCCTGTACCCACGTTAAATAGCCTGTAACCCTGTATCCACGTTAAAGAGCCTGTAACCCTGTACCCACGTTAAATAACCTGTAACCCTGTATCTACGTTAAATAACCTGTAACCCTGTACCCACGTTAAATAACCTGTAACCCTGTACCCACGTTAAATAACCTGTAACCCTGTGTCCACGTTAAATAGCCTGTAACCCTGTACCCACGTTAAATAACCTGTAACCCTGTATTGCAAAGAAATTTCTGTCATCAAAATCATCTACATGGTTAACCATGTTTCAGTTATTCTCATTGTATCAAAATGCTTCACTCCTACCAATGCTCTAAAGTCATCTATATTATTTCTTATACCTCCATGGTTCAATTGTTTAGTAGTGTCAAAAAACTAGTATTTATTTGATATTTACGTAATACTAACATTACAATGCATTTAGCCTGGTTTATAAATTATCTATGAACTGAACTTAAACTAATGGATTTAATCTTAAATAAACAATATAATTCTTAAAACACGAAGAAACAATTAACTAGTGTTTGCACTGTATTTGTTTAATAGTACAATACATATAACCTATTTTACCTGTAAGATATTGTTTGTTTGTAGTTAAGTGCAAAGTTACACAATTGATTATCTGTGCTCTGCCCACAACGAGTATCAAAACCCCGTTTCTTGCAATGCAAGTTCGCAGACATACTACTGTATCACTGAAAAGCCACCTATAATATGAGTTACATCTAAGCCTTGAAGTACCATTACATATCCTAAGCCTAATCTAACGTTGTAGTTCAGATTACAGCAATAAGCTCTTATTTTAAGCTCTAAACATACTAATTTTATTTATCAATCTTAGTAAATCTAGCTACTTTTTTGTTATTCAACCCAAATCACTACAAATGTTAATATTAATACTAAACAATATTCAAAACCTATAACAAACAAGACAACAGCTTATCATTTCAACGTCTTGGTATGAGGACGTAGCGCCATCTATGTATATCATTAACGTTTTAACTTTTTCTGAGTTTTAGCCGTTTGACAATCAAAATTATCTTCCTTTCAAACATTATAAATACTATTTATTATGCAGACAAGAAAACAAGCTTTCTGTTTAGGTTTAGTCCATCGAATTTAACCATTTTGTTCTCGTAGTTCCATTTATAAAAATGATATAGAATATAACATTTAACACAAGTTAGTCCTGACCTAGAAAATATTTTTATCCACCATCTTCTTGCTTTAGTAATAAGTAAATTGTTAACAGTTCTCTCGGTATCTACATGATTGTATTTCACTTCACCTCCACAACGGATTACAACATCGAGAAAGAACTAGTAAGTGACAAAAAGCTGAGATACAAAGAAACGGTTACAATCATTGTAAAACAAAACGAAGATAAAGTGTGGTTTCGACAAAAGTCACTTGTATGAAAAGTTGACTACATGATTATTTTTAGTTTGTAGTGATTTTCTCTTTGCTTCCATGTTTGATGATCGAGTTTCTCGTGCAGTAAAACAGAAGCTGTTAAGGTTGGTTTTTGAATAACTTGATTGTGCACGTTGCTTAAATTACAGTGCAATCGCCTTTAATGATCGCACGACTGTTCTAAAAATATTGTATATTTCAGAACAGTTTAGATAAGTAATGTTCTACGTTGTTGTTTTTTAATGCACCTGCAAGCAGATAAAATAGGCCATACACGGTGATGACGAAACGAACTTTTAGGCCTAACTTCTTTGTGCCTCAGAGGAAAGTAATTTTTGTCATTCTAACAGATCTATTCTTCTTACACCAACTCTTATTTCTTGGAATACGGTAGCAACACATGTCGAAGCATAGAGCCTTAACTATCAAGAACGAATAAACAGAAGTTTTGGTTTTGTTGTTACGTAACACTGACTCTAACTTTTCATAATGATCTTGTTTGTTGTTTCTGTTTGTTTGTGGTAGTAACACTATGATATCATTAATTTCTCACAATAGCGTATCTTGCGAACTGTATCATAATACTCTATATAGTTTATAAGAAGTAGTTTACTTCGTTTATCATTAAGGATCACCTTGAATAAGTTAAACTATAAAACAAATAGAAATATAGAAAGCTAAGAACATTGACGACTGCGAGAAGTTTGTTGTAAACAATATTTTAATATAGGGATAAGACAGTTCAAGTATCTAAATATTTAACAACTAAAGCTTTGCCTTCACAGAGTAAATCACTGAGTAAGTCTCTTCTTATTAACCTGAAGACGACCTAGGAAGGTGGAAACGTTGTTCTCTCCTCATCAGCCGTTCTGAGATACACATTTAGAGACACATTATCTTCAAGCAAAGACAATTCCAATTAGACCATCTTTACACGCCATTATTTTAGTTGAATCAATGACTAGGACTGGGCAATGTCTGAATAACTCATAAATCAGTTATTTTCCTTCAATTTTAGCAAATTCTAATCCCTGAATTCACGGTAATTAAGATGATATAATTCATTACATTTCTACCTTGCACGATCAAACTTTGCCTGGCACACACACACACACACACTGCTTTTATAAATATTTTTCAAATCTCTCGTTGAATATCCCATATTCAGCGTTTAAGCCTGTTTTGTCAGTCTAAACACAATAGCAAGATGCCTATTTTAATTTTCAAATTACTACCTTGTCCCATAATGTAATTTTTCAAAGATATGCTACTTAGGGCTATAAAACCTCATAAGATGTATGGAGGTCTGGGACCACTTTAGAAATTGTGGGGTTAACACGTAATTACTCAAATTAATCAATTAATATTTAAATCACAAAACTACCAGGTAAATTTTCGAAGTTCAAAAAGTAATAATTTACAAAATAACACTATCGTAAAACCACATGACAGAATAAAAGAATATGTGTTTTTCTTATACTAAACCACATCACGCTATCTGGTGAGAGGAATCAAACCACTGATTTAAGCGTTGTAAGTCCGTAGACTTACCACTCTACTAGCGGGGGCCGATAAGAATAAACACAAAGTGTTAGTTAAATAACTATTTCGAGAAATCTGTAAAGTTTCGCTGGTCCAGCTGTTATGTGATAACTATGAATTGAATCTCCACTTTAATAAAACAGCGAATTCTCCCTCGATGTCACGACGTACTTCGACTCGGACAGCTCAAAAGGTGTTTTCACATCTGTTCAGGTCCCCCAATGGGTCAAGTGTATGTCTAAAATTAGGGACAAGACTTCAAACATGAAAAGAAATTAAGACTAAACTACATTCCATTGGATGTAAGTAGTGAAGTAACAAAATACCGAATTTTACCGAATCTCACTTCACAGGCCGAGCGATTACGTAAAAGACGTCTATGTAGAATCAAGCCTACAATTTCTTCTTTCTACTTACGTTATGAAATACTGTAAGTTCCAATTTTATCTCCAGTTTTGTCATATATCGTAACGACTACTAAAAATTTGAAAGATATAATTTTCATGTACATTACAGGATAAGCGTGGTTCTGCTGTTCCCTTGTCCGTTACAGTTTACTGCTAGAGAGTATAAACAATTAGTGTTGCTTGTTCAAATTTCGCGCAAAGCTACACGAGAACAATCTGCGTTAGCCGTCCCTAATTTAGCAGTGTAAGACTGGAGGGAAGGCAGCTAGTCATCACTACCCACCGCCAACTCTTGGGCTATTCTTTTACCGACGAATAGTGGGATTGGCCGTCACATTATAACGACCCCACGTTGCTGAAAGAGCGAGCATGTTTCGTGTGACGGAGATTCGAACTCACGACACTCGAATTACGATTCGAGCACCTTAACCACCTGCCCATGCCGGGCCATTGATGTTGTTAGAAATTAACATAGTGCTAAATAGAACTTAGTTTAATATATATAAAAGTCAAAAGAAAAAGGAGTCCAGTAAATAGTAATAGTAATAGTAATAGTAATGTTATCATTAATATTCCCTTGCGTACTTGAAAGTTAAGCCTTGTAATCGAGTGGCAAGTAGTTTGATAAACACTGATAATCATAATAATTAAAAAAACGCATACAAAACACCCACTTATTAAAACCCTTTATTTATTTATTTTTTGAATTTCGCGCAAAGCTGCATGAGGGCTGTCTGCGCTAGCAATCTCTAATTTTGCAGTGTAAGACAACACCGAAAGCAACTAGTCGTCACCACCCACCGCCAAATGTGGGCTACTCTTTTACCAACGAATTGTGTAATTGATTGTAACATTATAACGCTGAAAGGGCGAGCATGTTCAGGGTGACGGGGATTTGAACGCCCCTAACCACCAGGCTATTCCAGGCCTATTAAGATCGCATAAAAATTGCTTAAGTCGCTTAAACTCGGTGGCACAGCGGTATTTCTATAGACTTTCAACGTTATAAGCCGGGTTTTGAGACCAGTGGCTGTCAGATCACAGATAGCCCATTGTGTTGTTTTGTGCTTAATTTCAAACAAACTAGGAAACTAAAATTTGATATGTTTCTTTTTCTATGTAACACATCTGCATGTTGCGTGTATTAAATATTATTATTAAACATTAAAGGAATACATAAAATGAGAAACATACGATGCTTTCAAAGAGCCAATCTTATGGTACGACGAAGCATATAGAGGTTACGCTAAATTTTGTTATTTTGAATTAAGCACAAAGCTCTACAATGGGCTGTCTGTGCTCTGCCCACTACGGGTATCGAAATCCGGATTTTAGCATTGTAAGTCCACAGACATACCGCTGAGCCACTCGGGGGCTACACTAAATGAAACGTGAAGGTAAAGGTTCGAGGATTCCACAGTGACTCCGTTAAATCAAAGATTGGATTAGAAATTTCACGCATCACACAATACCAATATTAAACATACGTATAGGTAGAAATTTGACGCACCATAGAGTAACTACACTAGAAATACGTATAGGTAGAAATTTGACGCACCATACAGTAACTTTGCTAAAAAGTTTGACCATAGTATATGCCAACACTTTAAACCACCAACATCAAGAAATGGACTGATACTTCAGAAATGTGCTATGTGAGAACCGGAAACCTGGAGAGTTATAACGGCTGAATCGAATGTGCTCCAACGATCAGTAAGGGCACTGGTTCAATTTTATCTACCTTCACTTTCGGTCTGTGCCAGTAGTAATGTTAGTGTTAGAACAGCAACATTCAAAAATTAGTACCTACGTAATATGTCACATATATCCTCTACCTAAAACAGGTAGCCTAAAGCTACGCACCGGACACGAGAAGGTTTGTAATTATACCTTGAAAGTCCGTGTAATTTTACAGGTCAGGTTCTCTCCTGAGGGTTTCTCAGAAGGTATTGTTGCATGATTAAGAAGCCTTTCTAAGGTGAAAAATTTGATATTCATTTGTTTTCTGTGTTAGTTTTCACTTTGTAATAAAATCCTTAAATATTTCAAATTGTTTTCGTATTTGGTTTTGGTTTCGGTTTCTGTACGTGAGATGAGTTTCTTCTGTTGGTATTTGATGTTTCCGTTCATTGTTTTTCCTCTTCTTGTCTCACTCTGTGAAAACTTTGCTTAAAACAAGTGTCAATTTATTTAAATAAACCTTGGTGCCATTTATATTTCTATTCCTTTCACAATTGATTTTTCTTTTCCGTTTTGATACGTACTGTGGTACTTTTCTCTGTTATACAAAGCACCATACGACGAATTGTGTCGCGAAAATAATTCAACAAAGTTTAATATTTCTGTGTCTTGTTTTGTTTGTGTTTAAATTTCGCGTAAAGCTACACGAGGGCTATCTGCGCTAGCCGTCCCTGATTTAGCGGTGTAAGACTAGAGGGAAGACAGCTGGTGATCATCACCCACTGCTAACTTTTGGCTACTCTTTTACCAACGAATAGTGAGATTGACCGTCACATTATAACGCCTCCAACGGCTGAAAGGGCGAGCATGTTTGGTGCGACGGGGATTCGAACCCGCAACATTCGGATTACGAGTCGATCAACTTAACCACCTGGTCATACCGGGCCTATTTGTGTGTCGCCTCGGACCTATTAAAACTGCACTAGACCAAAGGAAATACATTTCAACATGCAAGTAATATCGTGATAGCAAGACATGTGCTCAACAGGCGTTTCAACCCATTCAGAACTAAGTAGTAATAAACTTATTATCATAACTTCTAGACTCCATGCATCTTCGTAGGATTTACTTTTTGACTAACAAATCTCTGTCCTCCAGTAAAGTTGATAAGTTTCAGTTAAACCTGCTGCATCATATCCTATTCATCTTATTACTGAGCAGGCTTTTTAGGGTTATTTGGCAGCAAAAATGTGAAGTCTAGTTTGGGTAATAATAATGAATCAATTTACCTCTTCAACAACGTTTTTACAAGCTATCTTCACTCGTAAGCCTAACATAGTCATCCCATGAATAATGTCCGAAAATTTAATACAGAAAGTGAATCATTATTTCTGTCTTTATAGAAGGCTTTAATGACTAAAATGTGTAGTAGGACGTGTATAAAAATATTCAGACAAATAAAAGAAACTAACCCAACTCCATTTATTCAGATCATTAATCAAATAAACCCTTACGAAGATGGATTGTCTGAGGAGCACATTAGACATATAATGATTAATGAGTTATAAAAGGCAATAGTGTAGCAGAAACTACATGAAACATTCAAGGTGTTTATGGTGCAGAGTGTCTCAGTGAAAGGAAATGTTGAAGGTGGTTTCAGAAGTTCAGACCAGGTGACTACAGCTTAAGTGATGAACCACGTTCAGGTCGTCCTGTTGAGTTTAGTGATGACTTGCTGCTGGCTGAACTTGATGAAGATTGTTCTGTAACAGTTGAAGAACTAACACAAAAGCTTTGTACAACCCATTCAACAGTTCACCGTTGTCTGCAACAACTTGAAAGGGTGTCAAACTTGGAAAATGGATCCCTCATGATTTGACAGAAGCCAACCTTATAACAAGAACGGAGATTTGTACTTTTCTGCTCTCTCGTGAACGTAACTTACCTTTTTTGGACAGGATAGTGACTGGAGATGAAAAATGTATATTTTATAAAAATGTTAAGCACTGCAGACAATGGCTCAGTGCAGATAAACTGGCTAAAGCACAGCCAAAAATGAAATTCCATCCTAGGAAAGTCTTGTTAAGTGTTTGGTGGGATATTTTTGGTGTGATCCACTTTGAGTTGCTGCCACTCGATATAACGCATACGTCAGACCTTTATTGTCAACAGTTAGAGCGCTTGAATGTTGCACTGAAAGAAAAGAGGCCTGCTTTGATCAACCATAAAGGTATTGTGTTACACCAGGATAATGTACGGCCCCATACAGCAAGGATCACATCTACAAAGATTGAAGGGCTTGACTGGGAAAAACTTCCACATCCTTCTTATTCTCCAAACCTTGTCCCATCTGATTATCATCTATTGTGAAGTCTTGATGGAAGATAGCTTGGAACACATGAAGATGTCAAAATTACCCTCTCTACATTTTTCCCTCCAAACCCCAAGAATTTTATAGAAGTGACATTCAGAAGCTTGTGATTCGTTGGCAGGAAGTAGTTAGTAATAATGTAACATACATTATTAATTAGATAAGATTAAAAGCACTTGAAATCCTTTCTCTTTTTTGAACCTGAAATCGAACATTATTTAAGAGATGACCTGATAAAGCACCTCCATACTTAAGGTACACTTATCTTATAAATAAAGTTACTTACAAAATTACTCATTAACCGGTTGATATAAGTCATTGAAATATTCATTACCTGAATTATAGACGCACTAACTTTCACTGTCTAACTTACACAGAATTGAACAACTGACTCATTACTATCTTCTTATCTGTTTACTACACCAGGCTCTTAGATGTTGCGTCATAATGATGTAAAGAGAAGCTCCCTCTAGCAAACAAACATCTAAATTAAAATAATAAAAATACTTCTTATTTGAGAAATCATCCTCAACAGACATAGTCTTTATTATCTGTCTACTGTAAAACCAGCTTCCGGTAGCTAATGTTTAAATTATTTAGTAATTCATAAAAATGAATTAACTAATGAATTAATTCATGAATTAATTAATTTTGTCACCTGAAAAAAAATCAGGTGACAAAATATAACTTACCTCCCAAATAAAGAATCTCTCCAGTTTTCATCTGTTCCAACACATTTTATTAACATGATGTTTCTTTAATAAAAATAAAATGGAAAAAGTTGGTTCTTATTCGAAGTTAGTCATTGGTATGTATCAGCACGTTTGTCATCAACTCCAATCATTTCATTTCTCATAACGAGAACACACTGTGTAACGCAAATTAGTTTCGTTTGTCATATGAATTTAATTTGGCCTGCCAAGTCTATTCAACCATACAACCCACACTCTCAACGTTTCTAACAATAAGATAGCAATCTCTAGTTTCAAACCAGACTCGTTAACAACACCGAACGGCAGATGTTTGACGCTAGAGAAAAGCTTTTTGAAATTACTGAAGGATAAAATTTAAGACTTATTGCTAACATTTATTATAACAAAAACGGTTGTATGTTAGGTGAACCATCAGACCTACCCAGATGCAGCAAAATGAAGCCGGTTTGTTTGCTTTTTTTTTTTTTTTGCTGTTAAGCACAAAGCCACACTACAGGTTATCTGTGCTCTGCCAGGTGCAAGTGTCGAAACTCGATTTTTTAGCATTATAACAAGTTCTCAGACTTACGCCTGAGCCACCAGGGGAGAAGGTAAGAAAACGATAACAGAGAAGTGTGGAGGAAGATCTATCAGTTTAAACGTTTCTAACTGCTGCTGATAGGCAGTTGCTAAGCCTAGAAGACTGCTGATGCACAGTTGCTTTATAGTTGCTTATTTTTAGTTATTACTACTATTTTAAACATCTGTATTGGTGATTAATGTTATGGTTAAAAGGTGAATGTTTTATTTTACATTTGATTTTTACTATAGATGGCGTTTCAGAACTTCATCACAAATCACCATATTTCTGCCCTTTCCTTTACCGGAGACCACTAACACATATAGGGATAATGCTAAAAAGCATTAACACGTATGGGAATTATATTAGAGACCATTAACACATATGGGGATGATTATAAAGACCAGTAACACATATCTGAATGATGCTAGAGACCAGTAACACATATCGGAATGATGCTAGAGAGCAGTAACATGTATTGGGATGATGCTAGAGATCAGTAACATGTATTGGGATGATGCTAGAGACTAGTAACATGTATTGGGATGATGCAAGAGACAAGTAACATGTATTGGGATGATGCTAGAGCCGGAGTCACGTGAAAAAATATGAAAATAAACCATGCTGACCAGGTTCGTAAATTGTCTTAAAAATGGAATCGGTAACTAAATAGGCATGTGACCACCTGGGAACGTGCCGAACCTTTTGTTTTCTAACCCGTGCATTTGAAAGTTGTATATCTAATACATCAGCCAGCTTTTAGAAGGGTGCGTGAGAAGATGAAGACAGTGAAAAATTGGCCCGACATGGCCAGGTGGTTAAGGCACCTAATCCGAGGGTCGAGGGTTCTAATCCTCGTCGCATCAAACATGCTCGCCCTTTCAGCCGTAGAGGCGTCATAAAGTTACAGTCAATCCCTCTGTTCGTTGGCAAAAGAGTAGCCCAAAAGTTGGTGGTGATGACTAGCTGCCTTCCCTTTAGTCGCCCCCCAGTGGCTCAGCGGTATGTTTGCGGACTTACAACGCTAAAAACCGGGATTCGATACCCGTAGTGGGCAGAGCACAGATAGCCCATTGTGTAGCTTTGTGCTTAATTCAAAACAACAACAATCCCTCTAGTCGTACATAGCTAAATTAGGGACGGCTAGTGCAGATAGCCTTCGTGTCGAAATTCAAAACAAACAAACGTCGAAAAATTCAGATTGAGGAAAGATGCACGAGAAGAGAACATTGATATGACATTCCAGGAAATATCAAGATCATAATTCAAAACCAGATCACTGGGATTCGTTTTCAAGATCACTTCTGTTTCCAAGATCACTTCTGTTCCCAAGTTCACTTCTGTTTCCAAGATCACTTCTGTTTCCAAGATCACTTCTGTTCCCAAGATCACTGGGATTCTGTTCCCAAGATCACTTGTGTCTTTATATCATTTTAAAATATTTTTTGTCTACCAGTTATGTAATGTGTGTATATAAATTTGTTTGTAGTTAAACACGAAGCTACAGAATGGGCTATCTGTGCTCTGCCCACCACAGGTATCAAAACCAGGTTTGTAGCGTTGTAAGTACGCAGATATACTGCTGTGCTACTGGGGGGGTGTATGTGTATAAAATTGTGTTTGTGTGCAGACACGATATGGACATTTTATACGAATGAACGTTAAAATAATTACAAAAAAAAAGAGTTCTTAAATGAGATCCAAGTGGAAACAATAAAAGAGGGATGAACAAGAGAAAGTTTTCAATTAGTTTATTTGGGTATCACAAAGAGAAGGTCAGGATACACAAGTCTGGATAAAAAAAACTGGTTAGAACAGTAACTATGGCTGAGATGATTGCTATAAAAAATAGAATTGTTGATGTAAGCTCATGACATGAATGTTTACACCATCAGTCCTTTATTTCAGACTTTTGAATTCCTTCACACAAAAATATCTTGGACATAGTAGTTTGTAGATAACAGTTTCCGTGTGTATATTCTCGGATTGAAACAAGAAAACCATGAGGGAACTACTTTTTAGTCATATGATTTATTCTCGTGTCGAGAGCCTAAACAAAATATAATTAGCTTTTTTAGATTTCCGTGTGTCGATTTTATAAATAACTACATATTACAGTTGTTATCTATCAAAATCTATCTCGGATGTGTCTCTAATTTATTACGTTACGTATTGTGATTTCAAACAGCCGGTAATTTTAATTCAACTTAGAAGATGACTAGATTTCTATATCTATCAAATTCGTGATATCTGCCAGAAAGGTTGATACACACTATTTTCTTTCTTAATACAAACGGCCCGGCATGGCCAAGCGTGTTACGTGTTCGACTCGTAATTCGAGGGTCGCAGGTTCGCATCCCCGTCGCACCAAACATGCTCCCCCTTTCAGCAATGGGGCGTTGTAATGTAACAGTCAATCCCACTATTCGTTGGTAAAAGAGTAGCCCAAGAGTTGGTGGTGGGTGGTGATGACTAGCTGCCTTTTCTCTGGTCTTACACTGCTAAATTAAGGACGGCTAGCGCAGATAGCCCTCGAATAGCTTGGCGGGAAATTCAAAAAAAATATTCTTAATGCAAATATATTTTAATATACAAACAACAATATAATTTATAATAACGGTTTTTACAAATGATGGTTTATATGCAAAGTTTTAAAAACTTACAGACAATGCAGAGTCTGATATTCAACGATCCAGATCCACAACAAGCAAATGAATTCCTTCTTGTTACTGTTTCACCTCGCTTAAGCTAGCTAGCCTGGCTGGCTTCACTTTGCTGACTTCTTACCGATGAATAGTATTCAATATACTCATAGAAATACTAACGTCCGAAGTTAGTTCACTGAAGTTGAAGGGCTGTAATATTTGAAATCTATAAATATTCCTTATCAGATTCTATAGTTTTCCAATAAATAAACAATAATCACAATTATAGCTTCTGAAGCTCATGGTGTACTGACTGTAGCTGACCAATAATAATAACTATCTCTCGGCTATTTGCTTTTATACGAATCACCCAAGATTCTCGAACGTTCAACAATGTTCCAAAACATGTAAACCACATACTGTTCATTCTTGCTTTCGAAAATTTCCTACATTGAACATTTCAGGTTCTAGACAGAGGTTGAAGAGAATATTTATATTCAGTTTATCAAATCTTGTTTCTGTAACAGATATGATTCATCTGAAGAGGTGCAGAACATGCAGAACATAAGAATATTTACAGAGATTTAAAATAGATAAGAACACAAATTATATATTATTTTACCCACTGGTTCCACCTTATTATTATTTCCAGTAAATGTTAATTAAAAATGGAATAGTTTAATAGTGACTTAAGAAGATTCTCTTTATATTTGTATACTTTACACCTTTTACACAATCCCATGTTTAGAAAAGACACAAGAAATGTAGTCGTACTGCTGGCTTATAGTAATTATATATTCTTGAACGTACGTTAATAGATATAAAAACAATGGTAACAATAATCAGCTATTTATATGAATACGCTTGGCATCAGATGGATGTAATTCATTCATTAAGTTTGTTTGTTTTGAATTTCGCCCAAAGCTACTCGAGGGCTATCTGCGCTAGCCGTCTCTAATTTAGTAGTGTAAGACTAGAGGGAAGACAGCTAGTAATAACGGTAACTCAGTCGCTACCAAATGTGTTTTATTTTTATCATAACGTTTGTCTTTTGACATTATTTCCAGTTTATCGTTATTCTATAAAACATTTATTCTTTGTTAATGTTAATTTTGCATGATTTTAATTTAGTTTAATATGTATTCATTCTAAGTATCCTAGGAGAAATCTTGTAAATTCTAATGTAAGAATAAGAGATTTGAAGTGTAACATTACATTTCAACTAAGCTATATAAATAATTATGAATGACATATTAAAGCATCGATTCCTGTAAAGCGTTATTTAGGGTGGCTGGTTTTGAATTTATTGGAAAGCTACACGAGGGCTATCTGTGCTAGCCGTCCATAATTTAAAAGTTTGAGACTAGAGGGAAGGCAGCCAGTCGTCACCACCTATCGCCAACTCTTGGGCTACACTTTTACTAACGAATAGTGGGATTGTCCGTCACATGGTAACGCTAGAATGGCTGAAAGGGCAAGCATGTTTGGTGTGACGGGGATTCGAACCCGCGACCCTCAGATTACTAGTCGAGTGCCTTAACCACCTGGCCATGCCCCGCCTGTTGGTAATGACCTACTACATTTTCGTGTATTCAATACCATTAAATCTTATTAATTATAGCTTTAATTTGAAAGAAAAAATATTACAATCTATGAAGACTATTTTCTATTGATAGTTTGGTAGATGGGTTTGAGACTAGCCTAAATTTTTTATTTTGACTGAAATGCGTAATAAATGTTTGGGTTTGTGACTGAAAATAACTAGTTGAAGAAACAATAAATTCCACTTATTATATATTTAAGCCCACTCATGTACTGGTTCATGATTCTTAATTGGTTGCTCATTCCTTGCTCCTGTAAGTTATTTTATCATTAATCGTCAACTTGTGATATAAAACTTAACTCGGTAATTAACACAGATACATTAATATACCGATCTAGCAAGTAGTATGGAATGTCGTAAATCACAAATGCATAGCAATTAGGATACACTGTTTCATCAATTGGACACCCACGCTGTTGGCGATATTTCCGGCCGTAATCCCTCAGGATGTTCGACCAGCTTAGAATATTCATGTTAATATTAAATCCACATACCAAGCTAACAATGAAAAGTAGTTATCACAACCAAAAACCTAAAAAGATAGGAATGAAAGAAATGTAAATATAATATATGTAATATAAAATATATTTTCTTTGTAAATGTTCAACCAACAAATACATGATCGCACCGGCAAAACTGTAACAAATAACGTAAGATTATTTATAACTCTTAAGCAAAGGTTTGAATGTTACTTCAAAGTTATTTTGTTTTGTTACAGCTGTGCTGGAGCAATATATAGACATATAATAAGTAATTTATCCAATGATACTATGAAATTAACATTGAAGAAAAGACAAAATAAAACTTGCTTACAAAATACATAAAAACTAGTTGTTTATATCACAGATATTTAGCAATTTCATGTCTCTTGAAAAGGTGATTTATATTCATAGCCTACTTTGGCTTTGAGCTTTTTAATAAACAGGGCCTGGCATGGCCTAGCGCGTTAAGGCGTGCGCTTCGTAATTTGAGGGTCGCGGGTTCGCGCCCGAGTCGCGCCAAAACATGCTCGCCCTCCCAGCCGTGGGGGCGTTATAATGACCGGTCAATCCCACTTTTCGTTGGTAAAAGAGTAGCCCAAGGGTTGGCGGTGGGTGGTGATGACTAGCTGCCTTCCCTCTAGTCTTACACTGCTAAATTAGAGACGGCTAGCACAGATAGCCCTCGAGTTGCTTTGTGCGAAATTCCAAAACAATTTTTAATAAACTTTACCGACGGTATTCTTGAATACTATACATGCTGTAATGTAACCACTTTCAAAACAAACTAATCAGAGTCTTTTCGTCGAAGTCTGGTTTTTCGATATGTTGTCGAATAAAATCAACAACATTGAATTAATAATATATCTAAGGTATACGCATATACTGATCAAGCATTTCGCTTTCAAAGCTTTAAGTAAGAAATCTATTTCTTGTTCCGTGAGTGGAACTGACTGATAGAATGATGACTCGATATGGGTTCAAGTTTACGCCGCGTGCTGTTCCAAACTTTTCCCATTCGTCCAGTATTTAAGGCTCTTCGCCTGGGCTATTTTTCTGCCGGACGTAATAGCTTCACGAGGGTATAGGTACACTTAATTAATTCAGATTGTTGTCTGAAAAACGAAAAAGGTGGATGATTGGACTGACCTTGGAATGGGCGCTTATGTATAATCAAATACGCAAGTATTGTTCTACATAGAAACGTATGTTTAATGATGTGTGGCTTCCTGTACACGGCGATTCTCAGGTATTATGCCGGTATTCAAACGATGTGAGGAAACAAATAGTAGTTCGGTTATTATCCGTAAAGAATTTAACGTTTTTATTTTTACGGTCCTTCAGTTTTAGTTGTATAAATTGTAGGCCTTGTAAATAACAACTTGCATATTACGTATGGCACCGACTTCCAATTGTAGTAAAGCATGCAATGTAATTATTAAGCTTCTATTTTATGCAAATATCTGTTTAAAAAATTAGTAACATATCACGTGCACTCAGAAACGTGTTGTTTTTCTTCAAAGTGAGTTTGGGGAATAAAAAAAAACAGCTCACTACTAAATGAGAGTGCTGATGCAAGTGTCGTAACACTCTTCAAATTCATTAAGTTATGATATTTGTGTTACGTTACGACAGATTTAGAGTCGTTTCATTGCCAAAAACTAAATAAACAATATCTGTATACAGATGGCCTGTGTGCGTTGAGAGTAAAAACACAGTAGGAGAGAACGCGTGTGTGTGTTTTCTTACAGCAAAGCCGGGCCCGGCATGGCCAAGTGTGTTAAGGCCCGAGGGTCGCGGGTTCGAATCCCGGTCGCACCAAACATGCTCGCCATTTCAGCCGTGGGGGCGTTATAACGTGACGGTCAATCCCACTATTTGTTGGTAAAAGAGTAGCCCAAGAGTTGACGGTGGGTGGTGATGACTAGCTGCCTTCCCTCTAGTCTTACACTACTAAATTAGGGACGGCTGGCGCAGATAGCTCTCGAGTAGCTTTGCGCGAAATTCAAACAAGCAAACTTATAGCAAAGCCATATCGAGCTATCTGCTGAGTCCATCGAGGGGAATCGAGCCCGTGATCTTAGCGTTGTAAATCCGCTGTACTAACAGGGGGGTGCCTGCCGGAAAGAACGCAAGACGTGGAAAAACAACGAAATAATGAAAGCAAGTGTTCCAAGTTGGTAAAACACAAGTCTGTGGAAAAAATAAAATTATATATTTGAAACGTTTCGAGAAAAAAGGCTTAAACAAGGCGAGTGATTCAAGACCAAAGTCTTTCAAATTATCCATCTACTTTCGATATATTTTGACAAATAAGAATTAATTCCTTATTGTCGCATACCAGAAGAGTTTTCGTGGACCATGGGCATCTTTTTGTGCTTGTTTCGGAATCTCCTCATATCAACTGGGCCTACTTCAACTGTTAAAGGAAAGGGGGGGGTGCATTTTCTACCCAATGAAGTGCACGTTCTATGCTAGTCGGGCTGACCCGAAAAGATTCTCTGACTGATAACGAGACAGAGTCACTTGAAATTCCCTTCAGAGCTTTAGTTTTAGTGCACAAAACGTAGAATTAAGCCTATTTTACCTCTTATCTTACCACTTTAGTATTTTCTAAGTCACGCAAGGTGATCTTGGCGAGCCGTTATCTGAACTAACTGAATCTCCGCAATCACGAAATGTGTTATTACGCTATAATTTTGTTTACATTCGGTTAAATTATCTAGTATTTCAGGCCTTGGTTGTAAGATAGGTGGTCTCAACCTCAGGTAATCCATATTATGTGCCCGTGGCTTCTATTATATTTTCTCTTTAGTCGAGAAAAAAAAAAAAAATCCTTGAGTATGTAGGTCAAACGGTATAGGCGAAACCCTTTTATCGTTTATGTTTTGTTTCACCGAATATTTAAATACCAAATTAGTTATTTCATTAATAGATTCTCGTGCATGTGTGGCTTGGGTAATTGAATAGAAAATAATATTTATTAATATTAATTTCTAGTCAGAGCTTCTGACTTAGAATGAAACTAAAAATCAACTGATAATGAGATTACCTAAGTAAACATTCCTTTCTTATGATCTTATTATAACAATTAGATTTCATTAACATGTTGGGTACCCTCATTTTTTACAATAATTTCGGCCCAAAATGTTCGCATCATAAAAAAATGTAGACAAAAAAAGGACGCAAAAGTATTCTGGTAGAGGGCGTAAATATCGTCGCATTCAGTTTTTGGTTTTCAGTTGACTTTGTTCAGTCTTTGTTACATTAAATATTTATATATGTATGTATAATTCGTCAGTTTTGATTATTTTTCAAATTACTTGATCTGGTACTTTGTAATGTTGAATATCTGTATATTTAATTTTTCTGAAATAAACTCTTGTTTGTATTTTTCTAAAATTACAATTTAACAATCTCAGCAAATCGCAAATATTTTATACACTTTGTTTCCTTTGAAAAAAAAATAGTTGTTTCCATCGACTTCTCTAAGATGACCCAAAGTCACGTGTCAGTTGGTTTTGATGGCTTTCAGACATTCTTTACAAAACACGCAAAATGTGAAACAAACGTCAAACGGTTTGATAATAAATATTACTACGTATTTCAAACCACACAACGTTCATAGTTTCAGGGAAAAAATGCATCAAACGTTTGTGAATGAAAACAATAAATAACAAACTCTACTAAAAATGCCAGGAAGTGAATCCGTAGGTCCGTGGTTTGTATTTCATTGCCACAAAAATCGTGTTCTGTTCTTTAGGGCTTTAGAAGCCAAAATCTCACTCGTCGATTAGCGACGGCTATTATTTATCTCCCCTCCATGTTGTTTATTAATTTATTTACCACTAGAGGGCCATTTACCTTACGCATTTTGTGATTGTTTTGATTTTTTTCAAAGAATTTTGTTGAAAAAAACCAAAACAAAGACTTTTGGTACGATGTCAGTTCAGCTAATAGAAATCCTATTGAAAAGCGCTGACACAAAAATTATAAATTTGAATACGGTGCATTTGTCTTTGGACTTCAAATGTATTGAAAAGAAGAATCTTTAAGGAAAAAAAAACAAAAGAAAGAGTATTTATTAAAATAAGATCATAAGTTTGTTTGTTTTTTGAATTTCGCACAAAACTACTCGAGGGATATCTGTGCTAGCCGTCCCTAATTTAGCAGTGTAAGACTAGAGGGAAGGCAGCTAGTCATCACCACCCATCGTCAACTCTCGGGCTACTCTTTTACCAACGAATAGTGGGATTGTCCGTCACAGTTTTAACGCCCCCACGGCTAAAAGGGCGAGCATGTTTGGCGCGACCGGAATGCGAACCATAGTGTTCTACTCACTATGGGTAGAGAAACACTGTTTCTAGCAGTGGGAGTCTGCAGACATACCGTTGTGCCACTGGTGGGCCGTAAGTTTAATTCAAGATGTTGTAACTTCAATAAAAGTTTAAGTAATAGTACAAGTTTAATACGTGTGCAATGTTTTTATACACTGATATATGAGGTCTGTTAAAAAAAATACGCGGACTCTTTGAATTGCGCGGCTCAAGTTGGTTCCAGGGGAATCCGCTTGGTGTCGCTAGGTTTGCACAGATCAGCTGATTACGACGCCATTTCCCGATTGCAGATATCTTCATCTGTGTATTAGCTACGCGGTTTTAAGTGAAGTGCGATTTTTTCGTTTGGCGGATTTCAGAATGAATGGCCTGAAGGAGCAACGACTTGCTGTGAAATTTTGTATTAAACTTGGAAAATCTGCGACTGGAACCTTTGTTATGCTTAACACGGCTTACGGTGATGTTGCTATGAATCGTACGGCATGTTTCAAGTGGCATGAACGTTTTATGGATGGTCGACAGTCCATTGAAGATGATGAGCGTCCTGGACGTCCTTCCACGTCAACTGACGACCCACACGTCGACAAAATCAACACCCTGGTGCGGGCAAATCGATGTCTGACTGTCAAGGAGCTTGCTAAAGAGTGTGAGATATCAGTTGGATCTTGTTACGAGATTTTGACCGAAAAATTGAAGATGCACTGCGTTGCTGCGAAATTTGTGCCTCAGAACTCGTGAGTTTTTGGCCAAACACTCGATCACTGTTCTTCCCCACCCCCACCCCCCTACTCACCTGACCTTGCTCCTTGCGATTTGTTCTTGTTCTCCAAACTCAAAAGACCCTTGAAAGGAAGAAGATTTGAGACGATTCCCGAGATTAAGGCAAATACGACGAAGGAGCTGGAGGGCATTACAAAAGAAGCGTACCAGGACTGTTTCAACAAGTGGAAACACCGTTGGGATAAGTGTGTGCGTTGGGGAGGAGAGTACTTTGAAGGGGTCCCAGACCTTTAACTTCTAAATAAAGTACATTTTGTTTTATGACGTCAGTCCGCGTATTTTTTGAACAGACGTCGTAGATATTTTGACTCGAGGTTTCTTTATAGAAAATATATTAATCGTTTGTGTTTTTTCTTATAACAAAGCCACATCGGGCTATCTGCTAATCCTAGCGGGGGGGAATCGAACCCCTGATTTTAACTTTGTAAATCCGGAGACATACCGCTGTACTAGCGGGGGGCATATATTAATTTATCGATGTCTTAAACTGAAAATTTTTTCTAATGTAATCAGTGAAGCATAAGGTACAGAGTAACCTCAACTAATTACTCACTCAATTTTTTTATTACCATTTCAACTTTATATTTCGTTTATACAATAGACTTTATCTTGTAATCTGGTGATGATTTAAAGGAAATTCTAGGAAGGGCTGTATGTGGTTGTAGGATCCGATATTCGATACCGGATCTTTCTTTTTGTTAGAAAGGCATGTGGGCCACTCGTAAGGGATCTCACCTCCAATAGATAATTTGTAATGATGGCATCTATTGATATCCAATCATTATACTACTATCGTAACTAGTTACAGAGATAGCTTTGAAACTTCTAGTGCGTACCTCGCTGAAACAGCGTTAAGTTTATGAATTTACAACGCTAAAATCAGGGATTCGATTTCACTTGGTCGACACATCAGATAGCTCGACGTGGCTTTGCTATAAGAAAAACCCACACACACCTTTAGCAAAATTTAACAAACGTGTGTACAGTTTCCAGAGAAGCTCGAACCTCAATTTTTCTACTTATTCAGTTTAATTGTAAAAAGCTTCTTCAAATTTTCTGTGACGGAAAAGAAAACTGTTAACATTAACCAACGGAGCTTTTGCTAGCCTAAAAAATAAAAAAAGAAACAAAGTTGAAACTGGGACCGGGGGGGCTAGATCCCCTCTGAAATGTCATTGTCCTTATGGTAATGTCTTTCATTAATCTAATTTTAACATTTCGTATTTCACTGTCCCCCCTTCCAGATAAAAAGTAATGGCACCGGTGCTATTCCAAACAACACAGATTATAAAGATTTCAATCAAAAATGCAAATTAATGGAGAATCACAGAATTATTCTAAGCAACACTAGAGTTTCAAGGACTCGAGAAGTCCTTGTATTACAGTCATGTTAAGTATTACAGATTTAAATACTTCATTATTAAAGTATTTAGTAAGATTTAGTTAAGCCTAAATCCAACCCCACACTGTTCATGTTTTGTGTATTGCTCACAAAGTAATCCTCGCCAACTATAAACACTTGTATTCCTGAGCTCCAATTGCATTTCCATTTCAGAGGTAAGTTGTGGACTTACGACACTAAAACTTTGTTTCAATACCCACAGTGTTTGTTTGTTTGTTGTTTTTCATTTAACGAAAACCCTTTTTTCTTTAGTTTAATAGCTAACACTAGTAGAAGTAACCAGCAATGATAAACGTGCCATCCTAATGCCTGTCCGTCAGTGGCTCAGAGGTAATTCTATGAGGTTACCATGCTAAGATTGAGTTTGGATTCTTGTGGTGGACAAATCACGCATAGTCCAGTATGTAGGTTTAAGATTAACAACAACCACCCAAACCATCCTACTAAACTCACGAATGTTTAACACATTGCAATTTACTTTCAGTTTTCTTTCGTTGGACTAACGTAAGAAGCTTGATGAGTCCAGCCACAACGGCTTTCATCTTTTACACTAGCTTCTGGACTTATTCTTCAACAAATGTACATTTTTTTAATGGTTTTGTGGCAGATTGAGTTGAACTTCATATTGAAACAAATGCAGAACAAAATTGGATTAACTTAAACTTTTGTTCGGGTCTTATCTAGGTTAGCCAACTAGATGATTACGTGAGCAAAATGGATATTCAACCAGAGACATCTGTCGTTTGGTTTTATTATTATGAAATTTGAGATGCTAATTTTATTGGAACTGGTATATGGGCTTTGCAAAAAAAAATAATAAAAAAATTGAAGATTATTGTGAATCAACTATTAAAAACATTAGTTTGCAATTAATTGAAATTAACAAATTATTCGTCATGATACACCAGTGTCTATTCCATTCTGCAATGCATTCTTCTACAGGCCTCTGTTTCGCTTATTTACAGAAATATTTGTGAATACACGAGCTTATTGATATAAAAAAAAGGCTTAAAAACATTAAATAAACAAAGTATGAATACTTACTTCCAATTTACGAACTAACCTGAAATACTTACTTTCAGTGCGCAATATACCAACAAGAAAATAAATACATATCTACTTCCAATTCGAAGGTGTATTATGCAAACAGAAACATGAATGCGTATACCTCGAACGGGTATTAAACAAACAGATACATAAATACATATATTTCCAATGAATACTAAGCAAAAAGAAACATGAACATATAAAACTCCTATTTATATTAAGTAAAGATAAGCATAAAGACTTATTAATGACGGCCCGGCATGGCCAGGTGGGTTAAGGCGTTCGATTCCTAATCTGAAAGTCGCGGGTTCGATACCAGGTCGCATTAATCATGCTTGCCCTTTCAGCCGTGGTGGCATTACAATGGGACGGCCTATCACAATATTCTTTGGCGAAAGAGTAGCCCAAGAGTTGGCGGTGGGTGGTGATGACTAGCTGTCTTCCCTCTAGTCTTACACTACTAAATTAGAGAGGGCTTGCGCAGATAGCCCTCGTGTAGCTTTGCGCGAATAATTGAAAATAAACAAACCTATTGATGACTGTTAATAAACAGAATCACGAATACCTATACTTCAGATGTGTATTAAACAAACAGAAACATGAAGAAATATACCTGTAGTGTACGTTAAGTAAAGAGAAACATGATACATATTATTCCAATGACTATTAAACAAACAAAAACATCATTATTTTCTTTGCACGTTAAAATAATAAATAAATAACACATAACTTTAAAATCAATACACAATTAAAAACGTTTTTTTTAATCTAGGCCAATCTGTGGCTTCTAACACGCGGTGTCTACATGTTTCCACGTCTGATGATGAGGTGTTATGTGTTTATCTAATACACATTGGATGTTCCTGTATTCATGTTCCTGTTTCTTTAATGCTGATTTAAAGCATATGTGTTCATGTTTCCGTGAAAATAATAAATACATAACACACAACGCTAAAATCGATATGCATTTAAAAAAATATTCGTTAATTCGGTTTAGGGCCTCTAAAATATTTACTCACTTGTGTAGTAAACTAACGAAGAACATGAAGACTGTTGGATGTTTGGTTTGAATTTCGCGCAAAACTACACTAGGACTATCTGCGCTAGCCGTCCCTAATTAAGCAGTGTAAGGCTAGAGGAAAGGCAGTTAGTCATCACCACCCACCGCCAACTCTTGGGATACTCTTTTACCAATGTATAGTGGGATTGACCATCATATTATAATACCCCCACGGCTGAAAGGGCGAGCATGTTTGGTGTGATGGGGATTCGAACCCG
Organism: Tachypleus tridentatus; assembly: GCF_004210375.1. Lineage (NCBI taxonomy): Eukaryota > Metazoa > Arthropoda > Merostomata > Xiphosura > Limulidae > Tachypleus > Tachypleus tridentatus. The sequence goes on from NC_134826.1 coordinate 139,029,638, forward strand.
CAACCCTCAGATTGCGAGTCTTAACCATCTGGCCATGCCGGGCCCTGTTGGGTGTTTAGTTTATGTTTGCTAATTGTCAATTAAAGTATTTTACTCAAACTTCTTAACAGTATAAAGAAACACTGTGTTGTTATCAGGGCTAAGATTCTTCCACAGTAGGTGTCTGTGACTTGTTGGTGGAAAATCCAAAAATCAATAAACAGCACTCACTCCACTTGTTTTCAAAGTAATATATATATTTGTAACTACTTAAACGTATGTAAAACAAATTATTTACAGTAAAGAGTTCATAGGAATATCACAAATAATATATAGTTCCCTTCTCGTTGTCAAACGTCATCTTAGGCCTATTTAATTGCTTCAGAATTTTATTTGAAAAGCCGAACTATCCGAACATTGTTCACTTACTTTATCGTTATCACGGTTGTTTACTATACTTCTAAAATCGTCTGGTCTTCTTTTGTGTATCTAAGCCTAATTCTAATAGACATTTGCTATTCACATATAAGCCAACTTCCAAATAATCGTTTACCTTTTGTCATTGTACAAAGAAGCAGGCTTAACTACTTTAGAACTCTCTTGTCGTAATAAACTATTGTTCTTGTCTCTTTTAACACCATTAGTCTGATTCTAACATATATATATAAACCGTTAAGCCTTCCATCTTTGTTCGAATGTCTCTCTTACGTTAGTGTCTTTACTTTGTTTTTCTGTTTATTACTAAATCGATATATACTATTGACTTCATTAAATTTCATATTATATTTTATAATATCGACATAAATGAGTTATAAACATAACGTATGAATCTTACCAAGTTAAGTTACTAAACATGTCATTACAATTACTCAAAAATATTTGCTTTTAACTCTCTTGTTATGAACAAAATTAAAGACTCATAAAATATTCACTCGCAAGATAAATAAATGAACAATATCTTCACGAAGTAGTCTTTATATACATTAACAAACACATATACTTCCAACGAGTAGCACCTCAATAAGAACATGAATACATACACTTACAAAGTGTATAAAAGAAACACATGAATTCACATACTTCTACTGTGTATTAACGTAATGAGAACGTGAATACATATGCTTACAAAGTGTATTACTTAAACATAATATAAAAAATTCATGTATGACAGGTTTGAATGAAGACCTTTTGGTACTGAGAAATCTCGTGAAGTCAGTAATAAAAATAATTTCGTTTGAATTGTTCTGAAGACTCACGTGCCTTTTATTACTTTTCGCAGCACGCGAAGCAAATAGAACCACCGTTTACAGTTCTTGAAGTCAGAGAGCTGATGTCAGAAATGCCAAGTCTGGAAATATTCGATATTGATTTTGTAACTACAGTTGTATTGTTTGAATTTATTAGTTGCATAATTCATTATTGTTAGGAGAAAATTGTACGTAAATCAATTATGTTCTTTATCTAAATATTCAATATGAAGCCGTAAAGAAACGGCCTGGCATGGCCAGGTGGTTAAGACATTCCACTTGTATTCTGAAGGTCGCGGGTTCGAATCCCCGTCACACCAAACATGCTCGCCGTTTCAGCCGTGGGAGCGTTATAATGTTATAATCAATCCCACTATTCGTTGATAAAAGAGTAGCTCAAGAGTTGGCTGTGGGTGGTGATGACTAGCTACCATATTTCTAGTCTTAAACTGCTAAATTAGGAACAGATGGCCCTCGTGTAGCTTTGCTCGAAATTCAAAATGAAGAAAACCAAATCGAACCCGTAAACAATGTCATTGTGTAGATTAAAATAAGAGTAAAATCTAATGGATTATAGAAGGCATGATTTTGTCTGAACACTTTATCGTTTAATATACATACTCATATCAATGATAGTGAGAACATTTTTTTTTAAACTGATTCAGAGATTTCACTACAGCTGAAAACATGTTTAACCTTAGAACTTTGAGAAATGATATTCTATCTTATTTCGTTTGCTCTTATATCATTATATGCTCTGTAGATTTAACAGCTTAGACAAGGCATGGTTTCAAAATTATTGATTTCCTAAGGCCCGCCGCTAGTACAGCGGTATGTCTCCGGATTTACAATGCCAAAATCAGGGGTTCGATTCCCCTCGGTGGGCTGAGCAGATAGCCCTTTGTGGCTTTGCTATACAAAAAAACACACACACACATTTCCTAGGAATACGTGGATGGATCGGATAGTAAAACTGATGTGTGATTATTTCACCATTTAAATAAATATTCCATATCAAACACGAGTGACAATATTTGTAAATTTTGTATCTCAGAGCGGCTGGTATGGGTTTTAACACTTATTGATAAGGAAAGAACGTTTGGACCTTCCTAGGTCATATTGAGGTTAACAAAGATGATCCAGCTAGGTCAAAACGTTGTTCTATTTTTATCAGTAAAAGTGTTAACACAAATAGGAGCCGTTCTCAGGCACATTGTTATTTCAAGTGGATTTCTCGTCATCAAGAATTTGGAAATTTTGCAAAACCTGTTTTTCGATAAGAGGCGATATAATCCTAAATATTCCATCGTGTTCAAGCATTATTGTAACGTGTAGGTATGTTTCTAAAACACCTTGATGTGAAGTTAGTGAAATATTCTATTGGATGTTGTAGAGTTACTCGTACTTTCTAAGACAGGATGTTATTACTGTGGATAACATCCAGATGTTAGGTGTTTTACACATAGATTTTAGGTTGTGACGTTAAACAAGTATTACTGTGGATGACATCCAGAGTCAAGTGTTTTACACATAGATTTTAGGTTGTGACGTTAAACAAGTATTACTGTGGATAACATCCAGATGTTAGGTGTTTTACACATAGTTTTTAGGTTGTGACGTTAAACAAGTATTACTGTGGATAACATTCAGAGTCAAGTGTTTTACACATAGTTTTTAGGTTGTGACGTTAAACAAGTATTACTGTGGATAACATCCAGAGTCAAGTGTTTGACAGATATTTTTTAGATTATGACGTTAAACAAGTATTACTGTGGATAATGTCCAGATGTAGGTGTTTTACAGATAGATTTTAGGTTATGACGTTAAACAAGTATTGCTGTTGTTAACGTCCAGATGTTAGGTGTTTTACAGATAATTTTTAGATTATGACATTAAACAAGTATTAATGTGGATAACGTCCAGATGTAGGTGTTTTACAGATAGATTTTAGGTTATGACGTTAAACAAGTATTATTGTGGATAACGTCCAGATGTAGGTGTTTTATATATAGTTTTTAGGTTATGATGTTAAACAAGTATTAATGTGGATAACGTCCAGATGTAAGTGTTTTACATATAGTTTATGACGTTAAACAAGTATTACTTTGGATAACGTTCAGGTTTAGGTGTTTTCCTCATAGTTTTCGTAATGACATAAAACAAATATTTACATTTCTGTTGATAAAGCGTTATTCAAGCTTACTTTGGCTTGAGTATAAAATAATTACTTCTTTGTATTATATCAAGTTACGAATCTCTCTAGTGCATTTTGTCATTATGGTCTAGAGACAAGTATTCCTGTGGAAACCATTAATGTGATGTAAAGGTTTAGCGCTACTAATCGAGTTTCGTTGTGAACAAACCCCAGACAGCCGACCGTGTTGCTTTGGGCTTAACACCAAACAAACGCAATGACATCAAACAAGCGTTCTTGTCGATAATGTCAAAGTTGGAATGTTTTATTTATATGTAGCATAAAATACCCACGCTCTGCTGCGTGATTCTAAGGTTCTTTATGATTCATAGAGGTCTTAAAGTACCAGTCAAGCGTCTCCATTATCTTAATTACTTGTATAGCTACCTCAATGCGCCAATTAGTTAATTGATTTGTCTGTTGTCATTTCCTAGCTTTAATTCAATTATTTTTTAAAAGCAAATAGTTTTATTTTAGCTTCTCAGATTCGTTTCGTCTTCCCGTGTTTTAATCTGAATTCATTTAGTTATTCAATATTTTCTTATTTGTATTGTTATTCCTGGTATTCATTGCCGTTTAAAGAACTTAGTTGAATTCAACTGTTTTATATCCTCAGATTTGTAGTTTTCTTCCCAGGTTTTTGTTAAAAAGAATAATATTTGGTAGAAAATTTGCACATGCTATTCATTCAGTAAGTGGGAAGTGTTAAAGAAATATGGTACGTTTCTATAATCCTTCAGAAAGCAGAATTATGGGGCTTGAGAGCTATGGGGTAAAAACCTGAACCTAATTTTTTTCAGTCACAATTTTAAAAAAAATGCAACCCAGATGCACAACTTCAGAATCCTCTTAGTTTGCATAGAAAGTTTCAGGTCTCCAGGGTCTTTCCCCTTTGAGCTACGGCGGTCACCCCCCCCCCCCCTCTAGAGATCTTTGTTGTGTTTAGAATTTAGCACAAAGCTGCACAATGGGCTATCTGTGCTCTGCCCACCACGGGTATCGAAATCCGGTTTTTTAGTGTGTGAGTCCGTAGACATACCAAAGAATATTTTATTATTATAGATCTTGAATGTGTGAATGTTTTACGCTTAGTTTTAGTAACGACGTAAAACAAACATTCTTGTGGATAATCTCAAAGGGTTAATGTTTAAATCGTGACATAAATATTGTCAAGATCCCTAGCCATGTAGTTTAGGTTATGACAAAAAAAAATGTGTTTCTAGTCACGTGTAAAACGAGAAATATAGAGATGTTATTTCTACCGTGCAGGAACAAGGCGGTCATTATTGTTGTGAACCTAGAAAACTGGTTAAAGACATACAACAGTCGATTACTATCTGTCTGAACACCATGACGTCTAACCAGTTTCTCTCACTTTATATCATACGATCCAAGTTAATGTCGAAGAACAAGAGCGAATTGCGTAAGTTAATGTAGTGTATGTCTATACCACGTGTAAGAACGGCGGGAAACTGATACTGTTCGCTATAGATGCAGTCCAGTACTGTTGTGGTAAAGAAAGAAAACCGCCAACGATCAGTGACATATTTCGTAATTCATAATTTTACTTTCGCGATACCAGTTCACATAAGAACTCTACTATGACGTGATACCTACGTATCATAGGATTCGAGGAAAACACACGTGCCAGAGCCCTGCCACTTGTTATGTAAAACAGTCATAAAAGCTGTGTTGAATTCCGAATCTGATTGGTTGAGAGATCTTTCCTTCGTTTAATATTTGAGTTCGAATAAAACAGAGAGTTCCCAGCGAAATCATTTACAGTAAAACCTGTTTAAGGCGGAATTACATGGGACCGATTTCCGGCTGAGACAGTGAACGTGCATTTCCTTGATTATAGTTTGTTTTTGAATTTCGCACAAAGCTACACGAGGGCTGTCTGTGCAAGCCATCCCTAATTTTGTAGTATAAGACTAGAAGGAAGGCAACTAGTCATCATCACCCACCGCCAACTCTTGGGCTACTCTTTTACCAACGAATAGTGGGATTGACTGTCACATTATTATGCCCCCACGGCTGTAAGGGCGAGCATGATTGGTGCAACCGGTATTCGAACCCACGACCCTCGGATTACGAGTCGAACGCCTTAACTCCTGGCCATGCCGGACCTTCTTAATTATATATAATGTTTTTGAGCGGAACGTTATACCTGCTTACCTCAAGGGAAGTAGGACGTTCGTGAATAAAGTTATTATACTGTTAATGTTATATTTATTAGAATAAGAACAAAAATAGACATTCAACGTATACATAAGTAAACAAAATTTTAATCAAAAATTTTATTTGAAGAAAGTGTCCCATTTTAACTGTTTCGTTTTTTAATTGGCTTTCTCATGCGGTTAAAAAGAGAACGCCAATTCTACGACCTTTTCATGAAGTTATTTTTCCCCTTCATTTTTGCATACAGTTTGATAGTGTTAATATTACTTAACACTTGCGATGAAGTAGGAATTTCTATTTCCTCACTACTTTTTCCATTTCGTTCATCTTCTGAATCTCTCACACTGTTACCATCCTGAAATTCTATTATAGATTTTAAATCAATTTCATCAGTTTCTGTTAAAACTTTCTTGTCAACGTTCACAAAACTTTCCACGTTCACAGAATCACCTGCATCAATCTTCTCAATCAGAGTTTGGATTTCACTAGAATCGTCATAAGAAACAACTTTTAAAAAATGAGGGTACTTTGTATCTTTTTTTTAAAAAATGAAATTATTACGTAAAGTTTCCCTAAATTTTAAAAATATAGAAGATTGGAATTTATTTTTTACGTTAGAAGTATTTAATGAGTAGAATTCCGCAGTTAAAAGACAAATTTATTTCTACAAATCATGAACTCTAATTTAAGTGCAAAAACAATGACGGTAGAAAAAAGAACAGAATATATTTACTGTAACAAAATGTCCGAGAATTTATTAATATTTAAATAAATAATTAATTAAACAATAATTTATTAATATTTTAAAAAATGATTAATTAAATAAGAAATTAATATTTAATCAAAAACAATGTTCCACCTTTCTTGGGTTCTAATCCAACTTGTTGATAGATGAGGTAAGTAAACGATAGTTTCCGTCCGCATTACGCAGGTTCCGCCATATAGAGGGAGTTTTATAAGAGAAATCTTAAAACAATGCTGCAAAATTTTGATATTTCCGGCTTAGACCGGACTTACTGTATATGAACGCTCGTGAAGCCATCTCTATTGAAACCTGCACACATACTGTTTCACAAAAGTGTATTTTGAAATTCCTGTATTTCAACTTTTCACGGGTAAACACTAGTACATGTCCAGTATTAATTACTGTTATTACTTGTTTGTTTTGAATTTCGCGCAAAGCTACACGAGGGCTATCTGCGCTAGCCGTCCCTAATTTAGCAGTGTAAGACTAGAGTGAAGGCAACTAGTCATCACCACCTACTGTTAACTCTTGTGCTACTTTTTTAGTAATGAATAGTGTAATTGACCGACACATTATAATGCCTCCAACGGCTGAAAGGGCGAGCATGTTTGGTGCGACCGGGATTCGAACACGTGACCCTCAGATTACGAGTCGCACGCCTAACCACGCTTGGCCATGCCGAAGCTATTACTGTTTGTTTTGGAATTTCGCACAAAGCTACTCGAGGGCCATCTGTGGTAGCCATCCCTAATTTAGCAATGTAAGACTAGAGGGAAGGCAGCTAGTCATCACCACCCACCGCCAACTCTTGGGCTACTCTTTTACCAACGAATAGTGGGATTGACCGTAACATTATACACCCCCACGGCTGGGAGGCCGAGCATGTTTAGCGCGACGCGGGCGCGAACCCGCGACCCTCGGATTACGCGCTTGGCCATGCCAGGCCTGGGGCTGTTACTACTATATTGTATTATATACAAGTTCTGAAAAGATAATACTCTAACTGTAAGAGTAATAACTGGACTTTGAAAATGTTCCGGAACGCCGCTTTCTAGGTCCACTTTACCCGTGGTGCAATCATGCAGTAAGCAATCTCTTTGAAAATAATTGCATATCCAGACTGAATGTTAAAATAATACGCTAGAAGATAAGATTAAAACTTATAAAAAATTATGCTAATAAAAGAACAAAGCTAGTGAAAAGTTCATGACACGAAAACCTTGACCTAAATCCGCATGTGCACCTTGTCTCTTGGTTCGTTGTCGAAGTTTTAGTCTCGAAAAACCTTTAACTTTGCCTAAAACTTAAACATTTTCGCAGAAAGAAGAGTATTCTAACTTTCCTGCTCCATTGGCTGAGCGCTAAGTTTGCAAGGCTTACTAAGCTGAAAATTGGGTTTCGATACCTTGTAGTAGAGAAAGCGCAGATGGCCTACTGAGTAGCTTTGCCTGTAGCAACAGCCGATCCCAAACGTTTAGGTAAGGTATTATGAACCAAAGAAAAAAAATCTTTAGAAATGTTCTTACCAATTCCCAAATTGTCCCCTGGTGGGACAACGGTACGTCTTCGGATTTACAACGGTAAAATTAGAGGTTTGATATCCCTCAGTGGACAAAGCAAATATCCTGGGTTTACTGTAAGAAACACACACACGCACTCAAGTTTTCCAATTTAATGTTTAAACATCTATATAATTATAATTTTAAAGTTTATATTGATCCGGTTTTTTGGGCAATTTTAATCACTTTACTAGTATTCCCGAAACTCTGCCTAGGACCAATCAAAGTGACGAATAAGAATTCTTTTACTCATGAGACACTTCCCTCTGTTTCATCGTCCGATCTATAATAAAAAACACAGAAATACAAGCCCGTAAACAAGGTCATTGTGTTACACTATCTTGCACTTTAAGATAAACCTAAAAAGTAATGGATTATACAAGGCATCATTTTGTCTGAACATTTTATACAGAGTCACAGTAGTAATAGTAGAAACATTTTTTTTTAAATTGAAAACGTGTTTAACTTTAGAACCGAGAAAAATGATATACTATATTATTCTATTACTGTTATCTCGTTCAAATACTGGTAGCTTTAACAGTTACAGAAGGCGGGATTTCGGAAGTGAATAATACTTCCGAGGATTTTAGGAAGTAAAGATTTCCCAGCAATACGTGAATGAATTGCAGAGTAAAGTAGAATTTTTAACCCAAACTTGAAATATTATGTTTCGTTATTCGCATAACAGTTCAGAAAAGGTAACTGTCGTTAGGGCCTTTCTGGACCTTCTTGTTCAGTTTATTAGTTTGTTTTCTTTGGTGTAAAACTGTACAATAAACTATCTGCTCTGTGCTTCTCCCAATTTGTAACCTTATTAGCCTTCAAATTATCCAATAAGCCAACAGAGGAGTTCCTGTTCGAATGAAGAGTCTCATTCTGAAGACGTTTATTCTTAAAGATTTTGGTAGAAAAAATACTGAGCGAAGGAAATGAAATATTAAACAGGCAACACTTATGTACATTTTGTTGATACAAAGCTGTTAATATAACACAGTAGAAAACGAGTAATTTAACACCGTACGTCTGTTGTCAAAACAATATTACTAAAAATTATCATATTTTATTTATGAGATATGTTTTTCTTACTTGCTATTACTGGAAATAAAAACGCAAGTTGTTAAAATGTTACAAATAACTATGAATACGGTCCGGCATGGCCAGGTGGTTAAGGCACTCGACTAGTAATCTGAGGATCATAGGTTCGAATCCCCCTCACACCAAACATGTTCGCCATTTCAGCCATTGCAGCGCTATCGTGTGACGATCAATCCCACTATTCGTTAGTAAAAGAGTAGCCCAAGAGTTGGCGATAGGTGGTAACGACTAGCTGCCTTTCCTCTAGTCTCACACTTTTAAATTACGGACGGCTAGCGCAGATAGCCCTCGTGTAGCTTTGCACAAAATTCAAAACAAACCACCATAAATAACACTTTGCAGGAATCAGTGCTGTAATGTGTCATTCTTGATTATTTATGTAGCTTAGTTGAAAAGTAATGTTATTCTTCAATGTTCATATTCTTACATTATAATTTACAAGCTTGTATTCAATGTCCGGTGCATCACGTTGCAGTGTCCAATAGTAGTCAGCAAGCATTGACGGATTCCAGTTGCCCTGATATCGTTTTTCCATTGTAGCAAAACTGAAGATTTCGATGAAACGGTACGTGATGGGCAAATCTGGATGTGATTTTCGTGATCAGCAGTCAAAAATCTATAACGAACACCCAACAGTGTTCAAGAAGCAAAAACTTTGTTGTACAGTGTTATTAACCATTGAAGAACAATGTTATTTATTTGCTGTAAGACGCTAATAAATATTTCGTCAATTTATATTGAGTTCCGACACTTCTCAGTGTTATTTGTGTCGACATAAAGCGTCATAACGAAACACTGTGGGTCTGTGGAGTAAAATTACTTGAGGGTCACCGAGAGATTGAGAGTGCCTCGAGGCCCAAGGACTTCACCCAACCAGAAAAACATGCAGTTGTGCCCGTGTATAGCATACTAACATCAAAATGACTCTTACAATTTTTTATTTGATGGAATACACATTTCTAAATACTTGCTAAACCACTTTCACTTATCGTGTTGATTACAAGGTCCACTTACAGATGTTTCGAATTATTAAGCATACTCATTCGTTTGCTATTTACAGTTTTAGTGCAAAATTAAACGAGGACTACCTACACATACGTCATCTTTGTTTCGAACTTGTATAATAGTTGAGCAATAGCAGCTAGTAAACAGGAACCACCACCAACTCATGTACTACAATTGCCAGAAACGAACAGTAGGACTTCATTGCCATTTGTACAGTGCATCTGTGGCCCAAAGCGTAGAGCGAGCTTTTGTGGCAACGAGACACGAACCAAACATCCTTAAATTCAAAGTCTCGGCTGATGTTCTAAGCCCAGCTAGATACATTATTCAAGACTATATATGAAGTCATTTTTAGACTTTTATGCTTGATACGGCAATCAGCATAACGAGGTATTCCAGATACAATTGGCGAGACACGACTTTGTGGCTAGTGTGCAACAACTAAAAAACGTCGAAACGTCGGTACTTCATCATTGTAGCGACCAAATCCCTCTATTTCATCAGACAAGAATATCCAAAGAGCACGACAGTGGGTGCTATTAACTATCTGCCTTGCCTCTAATCTGTCAGTTCAATATTCAACACTGCTATGAAATTTAGCTTTCGGCGAAAATTCAAAATACTACAAGAAATATAATTTTTTAAACGTGTTAAAAGTGTTAAATTAAAGTGTTTATTACTCTTTCTTAAATGCAAGATTTTTTTCTTCACTCTTAATTAATAGAGTGAGTATACAAGTGGGGCCAGTGACACAAGATCGTCCCACTACTGAAAAGTAATTTTATATTTCTGTAAAAACTAGGGCTTGTAACGTGTGTACTCGGAGTGTAAAAATTGAAATATAGGCAGTTTTTTTACATCCATGGTGTACATATAAAGCCACACTGGGACGGTAACTGTCCAGTATCAAAAAAGAAACATTCTGTCTGTCCGTCTGTCCGTAGACGCATCCTCTCCTGAACGAGTTGACCGATCCAGACGAAACCTGACATGCCAACATAAAATAACCTTTATATTATTACTGCAGTATCTATTGTATATAGTTGAGTTTTAACGAAACTCACACCAAAACAAAATTCTGTAAGTCAAAGACCGTAAATAGCTTTTGGATTGTTTACATAATAAACAAAATAAAACTGTAATAAAACAATGAGCTGCGGTGCAATTAACAACGACTTTATCGGGATCTAGGAGGGGCAGCTTTGACGATCCAAGTCTCCCCTGTACTTGTGTTTTGTTGCACAGTTGGTGAACATTACCTTAATTAGGGTGCTGTTCCCACTTAATACAACTGTCATGATTACGATGACTCTATCAGCACCAACGTTCATCATTTCCACTTTGGTTCATTTGTTGTGTTACAGTCATACATATCACAAACATTCCATATAATTCAGAGTTGATTAATCCTGTAGCATATCTTATATGTATTTGCATTAATAATTCCTTTTAATGCGTAACATATATATATATATACTACATAAATGATATATTGGTTAGGTTTAGCAGTTGATGGCCGGTTGCTATAATTATAGTACATATTTATGAGTAATTTTCATAATTTATGACATAATGATCCACCATGCGTACTAATTTATACGTAGATTTGTTTTGTTTTTGGTTTTCTCGGAAACGATCTCTTTACAAGTTTGTCATATAATGTTTGTATGCTGACACAGTTACGTAAGAAACGGAAACTTGTTGTACGTGCAACTTTATAATTTTTTCGGAATTTATTTTTATTTTATTTGACGATACATTAATCTATGCCGAGCAAGCACAGTCTGTTACCTGCTGCATGTACTGTTTGTCTATTTTCAGTATGTTTTTTAAGGAGTGATGTGTTTGTATTATTTCCACACAAACTTCTAACAGAGTTCACTCGTCTCTACATTATGTTTTCTATTTTTTCTCCCATATTATAATTTTGAGTCATTGGTTAAAACGAGATAGTCAGCTGATGAAACTGTGGGAAGGAGGGTTACGTAAAGATAGATGTCTAGGAGTGTTTTATAAAAGTTATTTTAATTATGTAAGGACGAATGTTTGTATTTTTATTACACTGATTTTCATTTTCTTCTTTTGTTTGTTTTTCTTTACTTTCGCGCAAAGCTACACGAGGGCTATCTGCGGTAGCCGTCCCTAATTTAGCAGTGTAAGACAAGAGGGAAGGTAGCTAATCATCACCACCCACTGCCAACTATTGGGTTACTCTTTTATTAACGAATAATGGGATTGACCGTCTCATTATAACGCCCCCACGGCTGAAAGGGCGAGCATGTTTGGTGCGACGGGAAATCGAACTCGCGACCCTCAGATTACGAGTCGAACGCCTTAACCCACCTGGCCAAGCAGTATTTTTTAAAGCTGGTTGTAAATTTACGGTTCCTATGGAAAATGTTTTCCATGCGATTAATACAGATATTGCTGTGGGTTTTACATTTTCCCGCTCTTTTTCTGATCGTCAACATTCAACTTTCGTTTGGAATAAGCGCTTAAACTTGAATTAATGAAGTATTTTATAATTAATTTATTACTATATATATATATTTCTTACTTCCTGATATAGAATACATTTTGTATAGAAGCCAAATTTGACATTACTAATGAATTTGTTCATTAAGTGTACCAAACTGAGACAGTATAAATTTTGACCACATCTCTAGTGTAAAATGGGCTGCTTTTAACAATAAGTGACGCAAATGAGTTATTATTGCTGCCTCTCTTCTCGACTCGACTCCTGATCCTCTTTACTGCCGTTCAATTTCTCTGGTTTACATTGTTATAGAATGAACGATTCTGAAAATCCTCGCAAAAAATTTCCTCACTTTTAGCCAGTGTTGGAGAGATTTCGCGTATTTGAGAGACAAAAGACAGAGAAGTGAAATCTACTTTAAGATACCTGCAAAACTATTAAGATAAGACATTTAAATCGAATTACAAGGCATCTAAAATGAAAGCTCTTACATGCAGACATTCACAAGATATGTCGGGTTTTCACCGAGGGCAGAGCTGGACATGTAATTTGCGACGCAAAAAAATGGTCAAATTGCTCATACACTTAATTTGTTATTATTTTTAATAAAACTGTCTGTGTGAAAAAATGATTCGTTTGGTTTGTTTTGAATTTCGCGCAAAGCTACTCGACGACTATCTGCGCTAGCCGTCCGTAATTAAGCAGTGTAAGACTAGTGGGAAGGCAGCTAGTCATCACCACCCACCGCCTACTCTCGGGCTTCTCTTTTACTAACGAATAGTAGGATTGACCGTCACTTTATAACGCCCCCACGGCTGAAAGGGCGAGCATGTTTTTACGACGGGGATTCGAACCCGCGACCCTCAGTTTACGAGTCGAGTGCTTTAACCACTTGGCCATGGCAGGCCTCTGGAAAAATGAAGTTCTTAACGCAGCGGCCAAAATCAAACAAGTTTCGGGAAGATAGTTTACGTTATATAGGTTTGTTTGTTTCTGAATTTCGCCTAAAGCCACACAACAGTTATCCGCGCTAGCTGTCCCTAATTTAGTAGAGTGTGTAGTCATCACCACTCACCGCCAACTCTTGGTTTCAGAAAGATGCTTTACGTTATATATGATTATGAAATTTAACCGACTGTTAAAGTTCCATCATTTTTTGCCTTGATAGCAGGTTGTGGTACTATTAATAACATATGACATTCGAGCAACGACATCTGTCTTAGAGCGTCTGAGAATGCTAACAAACAACAACAAAAAAGAAACAAGAAAACTATTACGATCTTACATCTCATATGTTTGGAATTTACCTTTCAGAAGCTTGTTAACAAACAAACAAGAACTGGTTAAGTTGGTGTTTGTTTTTTTGTTTTGAAACACAAAGATGTTTTATAATAACAGTATTGGCATTTTAATTGGTGGTTCATTAAAAATAATAAATTAGAGCACCATGTAAGGTACACGTGTATATTTGTACGCTAGCTCGTGTGCTCGCGTATTTGTTTTGTGTTTGTTTGTTTTTGAATTTCGCACAAAGCTACTCGAGGGCTATCTGTGCAAGCTGTCCCTAATTTAGCAGTGTAGAGGGAAGGCAGCTAGTCATCATCACCCACCGCCAACTCTTGGGCTACTCTTTTACCAACGAATAGTGGGATTGACCGTCACATTATAACGCCCCCACGGCTGAAAGGGCGAGCATGTTTGGCGCGACGGGGATACGACCCCGCGACCCTCAGATTACGAGTCGCACGCCTTAACACGCTTGGCCATGCCGGGCCATTTGTTTTGTGACTTTAAAATAAGTATGAAAAAATTTAGTTTGGTTTATGCGTGAGAAACATGTTAAAACAACTGAACACCATACAGTTGGCTATAAATCATAATGATAAATGTCTTCTGAATGCAGAATTATTGTTCAGATACAACCATCAATTTGTTAGCCCTTCTCTTCAGCACCACTCTATACATATATATATATATCCTAAAGTATTTATGCCAAATCACTGAATAGTTTTTGAACAGTCGCGTAGAACTCGGAACTTTAGTAACATAAAAATAACAAACATTAATTTATGAGACGAGTTCACTTCACTTACCAACCAGAAGAACCTCGAGGCGAAACTTCTGTCGTCATGAATATAAATTCAATATGTGTTCAGTCGGTGAAAGACTATATATATTTAAATACAAATTTTTTACAGACTTCAGTAGTGTTGACAAATTTTTATTTTCTCGTAGGAAACTTTTGTTTATCTAGATAGAAAAGTAATATTTTATGACTTATTGACGTATTCCTTGCCCAGTTTTGTGAAGAGTAAGACACAATGAGAACTGATTCTAGAATAGATACATGTTTTCAGACATACAGAGCCCACACGTACATAGTATGCATAAATAACAGAAGTGACACAATACTTTACCTCTTATAAGACTCACATACCTGACAATATTTCAATGCATATTGTGAGACTCTTCCAACATCGTGTCCATTACTCCAATTTAATATTATGATACTATTACAAACCATGTTCATTAGTATCATTAAACATTGTGTCACTTTAATTACCAAGCTCACTACTAATACTAAATATTGTGTCAGTCTTTAAATACTACATTCACTACTAATACTAAACATTGTGTCACTCTTTAAATACCACATTCACTACTAACGCTAAATATTGCGTCTCTCTTCCAGTATCATGTTTAAAATTCAGCGTGTATTGAATATGTAGAAGAAATAAGCCATAACCCTTGTGATTGTTATTTATTCTTAAGTTAAAAATGGTTAAGTAAACAAGTATATACTTAAATATTAAAATATTCATCAGACAGATCTAATAAAGTATTAAATATTAAAGTGTTCATCAGACAGATCTAATATAGTAGTTAAATATTAAAGTATTCATCAGACACATCTAATATAATAGTTAGATATTAAAGTATTCATCAGACAGATCTAATATAGTAGTTAGATATTAAAGTATTCATTAGACAGATCTAATATAGTAGTTAAATATTAAAGTATTCATCAGACAGATATAATATAGTAGTTAAATATTAAAGTATTCATCAGACAGATATAATATAGTAGTTAAATATTAAAGTATTCATCAGACAGATCTAATAGATCATCTTCAGGTTAAAAAAGAGAGAGTTTAAACGGTTACTTGAAAACTCTGTCTTTGTTAACCTGAAGATGACCTATGAAGGTCAAAACGTTGTTCTCTACTTTATTTTAATAAAGAATGTGTTAATGTCATACCAGCAGTCTTGAGATACATTCTAATAGATGTTGAGTAGATATACTTGAGAACAGTTTTTTAAAATGCCTTTCATTTTTCATATTTTTGTTTGATTTTTCTTACGGTCAGTGACCTCACAACGGTGCCTATACCCAAGAGATCTAATAACCTGACAACAATACTTACATCTAGCGAATGTAGCTCCTCAAAACCACCCACCGCCTAGTCTTTTACTACACTTGTAAGACCGAATAGGAGGTTTTGACTGTCACCCTTATAACATTGAAACATTCTAAACGTTAAGCTTCCTCATTACATTTGATTCGTTACTGTACCTCATAGCTATTGTGCAGCATGAAAATAACTAAAGTTAACTTCACGTGAATATAAACAGAAAACTATATACATATTATTTTGGTTTTCCTTCATCTACTTCTAGTGACAAAATTCGTATCAACTGTGTGATTTTCTGGCATTTTTTTTCTGCGTACGGGTCCCCACAGTGACTCGGAGGTAAGTCGGGGGCTTACAAGGATAAACATCGGGTTTGGATACTCATGATGGATACAGCATAGGTAACCCGTTTTATAGATTTGATCTTAACAACAAAGAAACAAACTGATATCTGGGATAAACCTCTTAATATCTAAACCTGAGCTGAGTTTAACTAAGGAGTAGGGATTGACATGGCCAGGTGGTTAAGGCGCTCGACTCGTAATCTGAGGTTCGTGGTTCGAATCCCGGTCGCACCAAACATGCACGCCCTTTCAGTCGTGAGGACTGTATAAGTGACGGTCAATCTCACAATTCGTTGGTAAAAGAGTAGCCCAATAGTTGGCGTTGGGTGGTGATGACTAGCTGTCTTCCCTTTAGTCTTATAGTGCTAAATTAGAAACGGCTAGCCCTCGAGTAGCTTTGCCCGAAATTCAAAACAAAGAAACTAAAGAGTATAAAAGATTTGTAATTTAGTTATTATTTGCCTGAGCTAATATTATTTGTTCATGCAACTCTACGTAGATACCACATGTTCTGTACAAGTTAAACATACATCTAAACATGGTAAACCAGTTTGAACTGAAGCAGGAGAAACTTCCACTCTGATCCGGATAGATGTTACAGTTTCTTGAGTTCTAAACGGGATAGTTGTTACAGTTTCTTGTGTTCTGGACAGAATACTTGTTACAGTTCCTTAAGTTCTGGACAGGATAGTTGTTACAGTTCCTTGAGTTCTGGACAGAATAGTTGTTACAGTTCCTTGTGTTCTGGACAGAATACTTGTTACAGTTCCTAAAGTTCTGGACAGGATAGTTGTTACAGTTCCTTGAGTTCTGGACAGAATAGTTGTTACAGTTCCTTGAGTTCTGGACAGGATAGTTGTTACAGTTCCTTGAGTTCTGGACAGAATAGTTGTTACAGTTCCTTGAGTTCTGGACAGGATAGTTGTTACAGTTCCTTGAGTTCTGGACAGAATAGTTGTTACAGTTTCTTGTGTTCTGGACAGAATACTTGTTACAGTTCCTTAAGTTCTGGACAGGATAGTTGTTACAGTTCCTTGAGTTCTGGACAGGATAGTTGTTACAGTTCCTTGAGTTCTGGACAGAATAGTTGTTACAGTTCCTTGAGTTCTGGACAGGATAATTGTTACAGTTCCTTGAGTTCTGGACAGGATAGTTGTTACAGTTCCTTGAGTTCTGGACAGGATAGTTGTTACAGTTCCTTGAGTTCTGGACAGGATAGTTGTTACAGTTCTCTACAATTGAGGATATGATAGGTGCTGCAGTTCTTTCAACTTTTAGACAGATGTAACAGTTCAAAGATAGACAGATAGAAAGATAGATGTAACAGTTCAAAGATAGATAGATAGAAAGATAGATGTAACAGTTCAAAGATAGATAGATAGAAAGATAGATGTAACAGTTCAAAGATAGATAGATAGAAAGATAGATGTAACAGTTCAAAGAGCTTTAATCAAACTATTGCTAAATTGACCTTCGATTTAGAGCCCTACTTGTGTTACAGTTTCCTTCAGTTGTAACTCGGAGTAGGGTTACAGTTTCCTTCACTTGTAACTCGGAGTAGGGTTACAGTTTCCTTCAGTTGTAACTCGGAGTAGGGTTACATTTTCCTTCATTTCATAGACAGATGGGGTAGGTGTTATAGTTTTCTTCAGTTCTGAGTCTGATAGACGTTGCATTTCTCTTAAACTCTGAGACATTCCTGTCACTCCAAGTCTGCACCTCACTGTTCCTTCCTTTATGACCCTCTCTGTCTAACACTTCATACAGGTTTAAAATTCCTTTTTGAATCTCTAGGAGTGTTCCTATCATTAATTCTTTTCACGTAACTAGAATTAAGCACGAAACAATTTTATTTCTTCGCCGTCGTTTGATTCAGTGGAAAGTTTTGGTTTTGTTATTAATCGAACACACCCAGAGTCAAATGAATCACAAAAGACCTACTTATACTTTAGGCATTGTTAACATATACCAAATCAATAACGTTCGTTTTCTTACATACGTATGTGTGTGTGTCTTCTGGTGCACGCCGAAAAATGAACAATTAAATGTTGTCGCTTGAAAAACATATATGTTACTTCAAGTGATAAAATACGTTTAACTAAACTAATTCTCGCAACCATATCAGATTAAAATCTATTTGCATTTCTTGATATGTCTAAAAGTCTATTATATTTTATTAACTAACTTGGTAATGAATCAAAGTGAACAATGTCAATTGTTTCGTAATATGTAAGCGACAACTAACCATCGCATGGCTTCAGAAGTCTATGGTTGCCATTACTGTCGCAGTTCTACCTGATATACTTTATTGCACAGACGGCAGACAAGTGTTGTACGGATTCTATTAAGAAGCGTGAGAACAACCAATGAACTTTAACTGAAGAGTTGACGCAATGTATCGATCCAAAACTGGAAACAGGAAATTAGCTGTAAAATTGGAACAACGAGAGAAAATTACTGACTAAACTCTTACAATAGCCATTAATTAATAAAAGAAAAATATATTTAATATTCTTTGTTTGTTTTGAATTTCGCGCAAAGCTGCTCTAGGGCTATCTGCGCTAGCCGTCCCTAATTTAGCAGTACTGTAAATAATTTGTTTTATACACGTTTAAGTAGTTACAAATATATATATTACTTTGAAAACAAGTGGAGTGAGTGCTGTTTGTTGATTTTTGGATTTTCCACCAACAAGTCACAGACACCTACTAGCCCTCTCTAATTTAGCAGTGTAAGACTAGATGGAAGACAGCTAGTCATCACCACACACCGCCAACTCGTGGACAACTCTTTTACCAAGGAATAGTGGGATATTGGCCGTCACTTTATACCCCCCCCCCTTCCACAGCTAAAAGCGCGAGCATGTTTGGTGCGACGGGTATTCGAACCCGGGCCTGTTTAATGTTCTAAAATAGCAATTAAAAACTCTTGTAATCTCACAAAGGTTCCTCAATGCCAAAAATGATAAATTTTATGTGACAAAAAATAAACGAAAAGATTAAGCCATCAGAAAGTAAAATATCTCTTATTACTGTGCCCTTAAAAAACTTTGTTTACGAAAAGTCAGCTTTGATAAAAGTAAGGAAGACGACATAAAGAATAAAAAGTGATTATATTAATTTGTAAAGGGAAAAAAAGTTTGTTTATTGAATTTTGCGTAAAATTAATCGAGTGCTATCTGTGCTAGTCGTCCCTAATTTAGAAGTGATAAACATCTAGTCGACACCAACCACCGTCAACTCTTGGGCTACCCTTTTCACAACTAAAATAGAAATTGATCATCACATTATAATGCCCCTAAGACTGAAAAAGGCGAGCATGTTCTATGATATCATATGATTCAAACTCACAAGTTGCGAATCGAGTGTCTGTCCTAACCACCAGGCCGAGCCAGGCCATAAAGATAACAAAAAAACAGTGGCACGTCCATAGCGTTGTCAGGATTAGACAAATCTATCGGAAGCTACTAGGGTATCGATACACAGTTCCTGTACAAACGTCCCCAGGGTCATGTTTATAAGTTAGTAAGCCATCCTGAATATCACAGCACATACACAACTGTTACCTCACTTCTGTTTAACTAAATGTTACCAAACTCATTTATGTGCGTTACATACTCGCATTAACCATAACGTTATAATGCCCCCACAAATGAAAGGACGCGTATGTTCTGAAATGGGTGTCGAACGTACGAACCCGCAAATTACCATGTCTACCATGTCTGTATGAACAGGATTTCAAACAAGAACGTATTTTAACACATTAGCATAAACTTGACAGATTTCCGGGGAGAGGGTTCGTTTTATCAAGCAGTACAACAAGTGTGTTCATCACTTGAAGCTCAAACCAGACGTATCTGTGGGTGCAAAAGAAATGCATTTGATGAACGTGAATAAATAAAGATGTTACTCCTAACGTCTTGGGTTATTGTTGTTTAAATTACAAAATGGGTTAAAGTGCCTTGTCTATCATGAAAAATCGACCGACCCTCAATTTTGTAGTTGTAATTCCATAAACTTACGGCTGACCCACCCAGAGAGGAAGGCCAAAGAACTTTAGTCGAAAGACTGGTTGATTATTTGGAATTAAGTATAAAACTACAACAAAAAGATATTGACTTCAATTAAGGACTAACCTTAACTACAAGTGACTGTATCAAGAAGATATTGACATCAACTGAGGGTTAACCTCGTACTACAAGTGACTGTATCAAGAAGGTATTTACTTCAACTGAGGGTTAACCTCGCACTACAAGTGACTGTATCAAGAAGATATTGACATCAACTGAGGGTTAACCTCTCACTACAAGTGACTGTATCAAGAAGATATTGACATCAACTGAGGGTTAACCTCGCACTACAAGTGACTGTATCAAGAAGATATTGACATTAACTGAGGGTTAACCTCGCACTACAAGTGACTGTATCAAGAAGGTATTTACTTCAACTGAGGGTTAACCTCGCACTACAAGTGACTATATCAAGAAGATATTGACACTGAGGGTTAACCTCGCACTACAAGCGACTGTATTAAGAAGATATTGACTTCAACTGAGGGTTAACTCGCACTACAAGTGACTGTATCAAGAAGATATTTGGCGATTTGTATGGGTTTTATAGTAAATTCCAGATTATTTAATAACATAATTCCACCATGTGAATATTATGTTCTGAGATGGGTGTCGAACGTACGAACCCGCAGATTACCATGTCTACCATGTCTGTATGAACAGGATTTCAAAGTGTCTCAGGCTCTGAGGGATATTGACACAGCGAGATTGTTAAACGACGTGGGGCCAAAGGGCACAAACAAAGTAGTTTTCAATAATCAGCAATGAAGAAGGAAAACCGGCACAGCGAGGCCTTTAAGACGAAAACGCCGGCCCAAAGCAACATTCTCTTCCGCAACAATGAAGGCTAAGCTGGCGAAAAGGGCCCCCTGATGTAATATATATATATGAATAACGATTAAATTGGGCGTATCTCTTGGTACAGTTAACCAGATAATAAACAAGGTTAATTGAAGCTTACGAAGAATGACAGCCAAAGTTGCACGTGTTTCCAGCCACACCCTGAAGTCATTGTTGTTGTTTTTCTTCAAAGAAAAATGGCCAGATAAACTAAAATCATTACAATCCCGTTCAATGCAATATTTGTCAAGTCCTTTATTTAGTTCCAATAGACTTTTGTGCCTTTGGCCTACTTACATGTGGTATTGAGAGCCAGTGTTCACATACTATGGAAGGCCTAAGGAGAGGCTGTCAAAGCGTGTGGTCCCAAGTTATTCCATATGTGTTTGCAGAAGTTCATTACAATTGAAGTTGCGATATTGGACAGTCATACGTAGTCTAGGTCATCACGTATAACACGTGGTTCTAATACATAGAGATTATCGTCAGTAGATTCATCAACCCTCAAATTAATGCAAGAAACAACTTTTGTTTAACAACGACAGTCAGACATAATGTTCCATTTCCATTTAGTAGCAAACGAATGCAGTGAAAACCTAAATTAATTAACCCATCATTTAAACAACAGAGGTATGCATAATACTTTTTGGAGATATTAGAGGGAGCGAGAGTAAAGATATCGATATGTTAAATGTTTGACCACTGGGTTACTTGTAGGTGACTAAATCATAGCAACATTTGACCACTGGGTTACTTGTAGGTGACTAAATCATAGCAACATTTGACCACTGGGTTACTTGTAGGTGACTAAATCATAGCAACATTTGACCACTGGGTTACTTGTAGGTGACTAAATCATAGCAACATTTGACCACTGGGTTACTTGTAGGTGACTAAATCATAGCAACATTTGACCACTGGGTTACTTGTAGGTGACTAAATCATAGCAACATTTGACCACTGGGTTACTTGTAGGTGACTAAATCATAGCAACATTTGACCACTGGGTTACTTGTAGGTGACTAAATCATAGCAACATTTGACCACTGGGTTACTTGTAGGTGACTAAATCATAGCAACATTTGACCACTGGGTTACTTGTAGGTGACTAAATCATAGTTACTGGGTTACTTGTAGGTGACTAAATCATAGCAACATTTGACCACTGGGTTACTTGTAGGTGACTAAATCATAGCAACATTTGACCACTGGGTTACTTGTAGGTGACTAAATCATAGCAACATTTGACCACTGGGTTACTTGTAGGTGACTAAATCATAGCAACATTTGACCACTGGGTTACTTGTAGGTGACTAAATCATAGCAACATTTGACCACTGGGTTACTTGTAGGTGACTAAATCATAGCAACATTTGACCACTGGGTTACTTGTAGGTGACTAAATCATAGCAACATTTGACCACTGGGTTACTTGTAGGTGACTAAATCATAGCAACATTTGACCACTGGGTTACTTGTAGGTGACTAAATCATAGCAACATTTGACCACTGGGTTACTTGTAGGTGACTAAATCATAGCAACATTTGACCACTGGGTTACTTGTAGGTGACTAAATCATAGCAACATTTGACCACTGGGTTACTTGTAGGTGACTAAATCATAGCAACATTTGACCACTGGGTTACTTGTAGGTGACTAAATCATAGCAACATTTGACCACTGGGTTACTTGTAGGTGACTAAATCATAGCAACATTTGACCACTGGGTTACTTGTAGGTGACTAAATCATAGCAACATTTGACCACTGGGTTACTTGTAGGTGACTAAATCATAGCAACATTTGACCACTGGGTTACTTGTAGATGACTAAATCATAGCAACATTTGACCACTGGGTTACTTGTAGGTGACTAAATCATAGCAACATTTGACCACTGGGTTACTTGTAGGTGACTAAATCATAGCAACATTTGACCACTGGGTTACTTGTAGGTGACTAAATCATAGCAACATTTGACCACTGGGTTACTTGTAGGTGACTAAATCATAGCAACATTTTACCACTTGGTTACTTGCACATAAACAAACCAGAGCTACATTTGAGCAATGAGTTACATGCACGTGACCAAACCAGAGAAACATTTGAGCACTGTGTTACATGTATGTGACTAAGTCATAGCAACACTTGATTACTGAGTTACTTGCACATAAACAAACCAAAACTTTATTTGAGCAATGAGTTACATGCACGTAACAAAACCAGAGAAAAATTTGCGTACTGGGTTACTTGTACTTGAACAAACCAGAAAAAACATTTGAGCATTGGGTTACATGTATGTTATCGAACCATAGCAACGTCTAAGCACTGGATTACTTGTACGTGAACAAAGCAGAGCAACATTCAAAGGCTGGGTTACTTGTACGTGTCCAAACCAGAGCAACACTTAAGCACTTAGTTACTTGCACATAAACAAACCAGAACTACATTTGAGCACTGTGTTACATGTAGGTGAATAAATCAAAACAACATTTGAGCACTGGGTTATTTGTACGTGACCAAACCAGAGAAACATTTGAGCATTGGGTTACATGTACGTGGCCGACCCATAGCAACAGGTAAGCACTGGGTTACATGTTCTGACCAAACCACAACAACATTTTTGTCAGCTTACTTGAAGATTTGAAGATGTGTCGAAAAGATGGATTACTCCAACAAAGACAAAGACTTAGAAAAAAGCAGAAAGCAATGAAGTCAGAGAAAAACCAAAAAAAGGTTTTCCCAAAAATACATCTACACACACACACACACACATATATATATATATATATAATTTTCAACAGGTCAAATCTGCGGTTGTCAGTACGGCATCTATGTATGTATTTCATGGTACAATGCCAGCAAAAATGAACTATGCCTGGAAGACTATGTTTCAGTCTTGCTGAAAATATAAGAGTAACATCCCAAAATCTTGTGACCCGACCTATAAAGGGAAGAGACACTGGCTTAAGTGTGATTTATGATTTATTTCTTATGAGTTTATACACTTATTCTAAGGTTTTTCGTCCTTCTAAAATAACTCTTCTTCAAGATCTTCAATCCATGACTGGAAGATGTGTATGATCTCATCGTTATTCTGAAATTTTCAACCTATCGGAAATAATTTAAGGTCAGAGAAGATAAAAGATGTCACTTGGAGCTACATCCGATGACTGGGATCGGGGATTTAGTAATACCAGCATCATAGGTAGCATTTAAAGCAACTCGCAATACCAGCATCATAGGTAGCATTTAAAGCAACTCGCAATACCAGCATCATAGGTAGCATTTAAAGCAACTCGCAATACCAGCATCATAGGTAGCATTTAAAGCAACTCGCAATACCAGCATCATAGGTAGCATTTAAAGCAACTCGCAATACCAGCATCATAGGTAGCATTTAAAGCAACTCGCAATACCAGCATCATAGGTAGCATTTAAAGCAACTCGCAATACCAGCATCATAGGTAGCATTTAAAGCAACTCGCAATACCAGCATCATAGGTAGCATTTAAAGCAACTCGCAATACCAGCATCATAGGTAGCATTTAAAGCAACTCGCAATACCAGCATCATAGGTAGCATTTAAAGCAACTCGCAATACCAGCATCATAGGTAGCATTTAAAGCAACTCGCAATACCAGCATCATAGGTAGCATTTAAAGCAACTCGCAATACCAGCATCATAGGTAGCATTTAAAGCAACTCGCAATACCAGCATCATAGGTAGCATTTAAAGCAACTCGCAATACCAGCATCATAGGTAGCATTTAAAGCAACTCGCAATACCAGCATCATAGGTAGCATTTAAAGCAACTCGCAATACCAGCATCATAGGTAGCATTTAAAGCAACTCGCAATACCAGCATCATAGGTAGCATTTAAAGCAACCCTCAATTTATGAGTTTGACATTGTCCTGGATGAGAGAGATCTTTTTGTAAACAGTCCTCGTCCCTTTTCTATGATTTCTTTGCTCAAGTAATTAGGAATGCATTGTTATCTCCTGTAATGGTTTGACATCTTTAAATGCATTGTTATCTCCTGTAATGGTTTGACATCTTTGAATGCATGGTTATCTCCAGTAATGATTTGAAATATTTGAATGCATGGTTATCTCCAGTAATAGTTTGACATCTTTGAATGCATGGTTATTTCCACTAATGGTTTGACATCTTTGAATGCGTAGTTATTTCCAGTAATGGTTTGACATCTATGAATGCATTGTTATCTCCAGTAATGCTTTGGTATCTTTGAATGCATGATGATCTCCAGTAATGCTTTGGTATCTTTGAATGCATGATGATCTCCAGTAATGGTTTGACATCTTTGAATGCATGGTTATCTCCAGTAATGGTTTGACATCTATGAATGCATTGTTATCTCCAGTAATGCTTTGGTATCTTTGAATGCATGATGATCTCCAGTAACGGTTTGACATCTTTCCAAACAATCAACAAGTAAAACACCCAAGCTACCTAAAAAAAAAATGGTGCCTTGATCTCAACAGAGTTTTGTAACTTGATCTTTTCTATTGAAATCTTGGAAGTAGACGCTGGATTTCAACAACTCGAATCTGTTTTTATTCATATGACAACAATGGTCGGATATGGCCAAGCGTGTTAAGGCGTGCGGCTAGTAATCTGAGGGTCGCGGGTTCGCATCCCTGTCGCGCCATACATGCTCGCCCTTTCAGCCATGGGGGCGTTATAATGTGACATTCAATCCCACTGTTCGTTGGTAAAAGAATAGCCCAATAGTTGGCGGTGAGTGGTGATGACTAGCTGCCTTCCCTCTAGTTTTACACTGCTAAATTAGAAACAGCTAGCGTAGATAGCCCTCGTGTAACTTTGCGGATTTTATATACCCTTGAAGATCAAGTACAGACGTTCCTTATTCGACGCCTGAGGGGCGTTGTTCGGCGATTCGGACAGAATGACGAAGTTGACTATCATTCTTATAACGCAGCGACAACTAGAGCTTTGAAACATTCGATCTACAGCTTGGTACGCTAACCAGTTGGCTACACCCAGCCTTATCTCATATAGCGTATCGTTGATGTTGTATAACACTTTGATAATCAATACGGTTTTGTAGTTTTGATCAAAATATTTATGTGTATATAAATTCACCCTTTATATCTCGGTAAGGAAAATGTAGATAAGTATAGTATAAATTCTATATAACAACATGTAACAATTTTTTTACTACTTTCCCACGTCGAGATTTTACCATTAGGTTGGTGGTTTCAAGTAAAAATATAAAAGACCGAGGTTCTTATATTTAAGCGCATGTCCACCAGGAGGAATCGAAATCTTAATTTTGGAGTTGTAACTCGGTAAACTTACCAATAATTCTATCGAGTCTGAAATACAATAGCATAGTATGATGTAACATACATAAATAAAATACACGTGAAAATAATCACAATAATTACAGTGTGTGTGTTTTTCGTATAGCAAAGCCACAAAGGGCAATCTGTTCAGCTTACCGAGGGGAATCGAACCCCTGATTTTAGCGTTGTAAATCCGGAGCAATAATTACAGTGTTATAATATAAACTACCTGACCTACATCACAGATGCTATTGTGTTGATTGTTTGGTATAAACAGAGAGCGGTAAGAAAATTGATTGTTTTTAATAATATATATGTTACATTTTCGAATCATTGTTGCACGCGAAGAATAAAAGAGAAACAAATTATTATAAGAGCCGTAAAGGTAAACTACCAGATGAAAATAATTATGAATATTTTTATTTCCATTTAGATAGATTCGCCTTTGCTTCATTCTATGACTCTGATGACACTGTCTTTGTGGCTCGTAATCACGAAAATGCACGAGATCGTGCACAGCACACTTTATTTCGTTCCTCACGTCATGAAGCGTGACATGCACGTGTTTATTTTCTCTCACTTTCACTAACTCGCTTCTTGCCTTTTTTTATTATGTATCTTCTGACAGGGTGTGCATACGTAACTATATGTATATACATGTCTAATAACCCAGATGGGGACCTTAAATGTGTCAATCACATTACACGCGGCACTGAACAAGGACCCATTACACGCCATCTTGGTTTATCTCTGAAGGTCAAGCTTTATCTCGAAATATCTTACAGAAACGATATGCTTGGTGTGAAACTAGTGAGTGAACGACCTTAAGGACAAATGGTGGAAAATAACGAAACTTAATGTTCTTTTTTTAAACAGCATTAACAGAACGGCCTGGATGGACAAATTACAAGTTGCTAACCCTCACTGACAGAGTGACCTGGATGGACAACATCCAAGTAGTTATGTCCATTGATAAAGTGGCCCTAATAGACTATATCCAATTTATTAACGCTCATTCACAGAGTGGCCTGGACAGATAATTTTCAAGTTCTTGACAGCTCCTCTGTTTTGTTGCTAAATGCAAATATACACAATGGGCTTTCTAGACTATGTTCAACACGAAAATCAGAAACCAGTTTTTAACATTATAAGCCGCTCCAGACTTACAATTGTGCCACGGAGAGGTTCATTTATGAAATGACTTAAATGGACAAAGTCCAGATTGTTAGCTCTCATTAAAGGGTCACCTGAATGGACAAATTAGAAACTGTTGGCCTTCATTACCAAAAGCGAGTCGTAATCTGAAGGTCGCGGCTTCGCATCCCATTCGCGCCAAACATGCCCTTTCAGCCGTGGGGGCGTTATAATGTGACGGTCAATCCCACTATTCGTTGGTAAAAGAGTAGCCCAAGAGTTGGCGGTGGGTGGTGATGACTAGCTGCCTTCCCTCTAGTCTTACACTGCTAAATTAGGGACGGCTAGCACAGATAGCCCTCGAGTAGCTTTGTGCGAAATTCAAAAAACAAACAAACAAACAAACAAAACGAAAAGCGGTCTTAATAAGGAAGCATAGCTGTAGATTACAACGACAATAGAAGTATTATAGCAAATTAAGCTTTACCATGTCTCGTGTACCATCATGTTCAGATAATCGTTTTATTTTAGTTATTGCAATGGGTAGTTTGAAGAAGTTAGAACCTAAGTTTCTTATAATAAGCTTCACAGTCCAACCACGTGCAAATCGATGTATACTGTTTGAAGTATATTACACGATATATGCTGCAATGACTTTCAAATCAAAGCAGGTCACGTTATCCCTCGTAATTAATTATCCAAGCTGCAGCACAAGCTTTAGCCTCCCCATCTGCCCCCCACTTTCACGACAGAGTTATGAATGTTTCAAAACAGGAACTGGTTACCGGTATAGCTAACAAATATTATATTACCACACACACTGTTAGTTTCGATCAACATAAATAGTTTTTGTTGATGGTTGTTGTTTTTTTTCAGTCGTTAATCTTCACAGTAATGGAAACTATAATATAACACTTTAGTGGAAGCTACTGTAAAGAAAACATTCTCATTTAATCACTTTAAATTTGACGTTACGAAAACGACATCTGATTTTATAAATCTGCTCAAAACCCATTATATGAAAATACTTTCAATATAAAGAATCCTCAAATCCCTGTGACCTTGGATGTCAGTTATAATACTAACTGTGAAGTCCTACTATTCGGTCATGTGAAGTCCTACTATTCAGTCATGTGAAGTCCTACTATTCTATCATGTGAAGTCCTACTATTTGGTCATGTGAAGTCCTACTATTTGTTCATGTGAAGTTCTACTATTTGTTCATGTGAAGTCCTACTATTCGGTCATGTGAAGTGCTACTATTCGGTCATCTGAAGTCCTACTATTCGGTCATCTGAAGTCCTACTATTTGGTCATCTGAAGTCCTACTATTCGGCCATGTGAAGTCCTACTATTTGTTCATGTGAAGTCCTACCATTCGGTCATGTGAAGTCCTACTATTCGGTCATGTGAAGTCCTACTATTCGGTCATGTGAAGTTCTACTATTTGTTCATGTGAAGTCCTACTATTCGGTCATGTGAAGTCCTACTATTTGTTCATGTGAAGTCCTACTATTTGTTCATGTGAAGTCCTACTATTCGGTCAACTAAGAGTATCTCGAGAGTTGCTGGTGGATGCTGTTAACGAGTTGCCTACCCTTTAATTTATCAACTTAAGTTTAAGGATAGTTAGTCACCTGTACACGCTTGCACGAATATTCTGAAACAGACAAAAAGAAATCTGTTGGATATAAAGTAGAAATTGAGCGCTCATTTTGAAAATTTACTAAGAATCTGGTACGACAATACGTGGTAAGTTTTAATTTACGTCACTTACGGAAAAGCCCATCTTGTTGATTCGGACAGGTTTGTAGAAACTGACCCAGTACACCACACATTATGGATGAGTCTGTATTATAATAAACACCACACATTATGGATGAGTAATAAACACCACACATTATGGATGAGTCTGTATTATAATGAACACCACACATTATGGATGAGTCCGTATTATAATAAACACCACACATTATGGATGAGTCTGTATTGTAATAAACACCACACATTATGGATGAGTTTCTATAATAATGAACACCACACATTATGGATGAGTCCGTATTATAATAAACACCACACATTATGGATGAGTCCGTATTATAATAAACACCACACATTATGGATGAGTAATAAACACCACGCATTATGGATGAGTTTGTATTATAATGAACACCACACATTATGGATGAGTCTGTATTATAATGAACACCACACATTATGGATGAGTCTGTATTGTAATAAACACCACACATTATGGATGAGTTTCTATAATAATGAACACCACACATTATGGATGAGTCCGTATTATAATAAACACCACACACTATGGATGAGTCCGTATTATAACAAACACCAAACATTATGGATGAGTAATAAACACCACGCATTATGGATGAGTCTGTATTGTAATAAACACAACACATTATGAATGAGTAATAAACACCACACATTATGGATGAGTCTGTATTGTAATAAACACCACACATTATGGATGAGTCTGTATTATAATAAACACCACACATTATGGATGAGTCTGTATTATAATGAACACCACACATTATAGATGAGTCTGTATTGTAATAAACACCACACATTATGGATGAGTTTGTATAATAATGAACACCACACATTATGGATGAGTCCGTATTATAGTAAACACCACACATTATGGATGAGTCTGTATTATAATGAACACCACACATTATGGATCAGTTTGTATTGTAATAAACACCACACATTATGGATGAGTTTGTATAATAATGAACACCACACATTATGGATGAGTCTGTATTATAATAAACACCACACATTATGATGAGTGTGTATAATAATGAACACCACACATTATGATGAGTGTGTATAATAATGAACACCACACATTATGGATGAGTCTATATTATAATAAACACCACACATTATGGATGAGTAATAAACACCACACATTATGGATGAGTAATAAACACCACACATTATGGATGAGTCTGTATTATAATAAACACCACACATTATGGATGAGTCTGTATTATAATAAACACCACACATTATGGATGAGTCTGTATTATAATAAACACCACACATTATGGATGAGTCTGTATTATAATGAACACCACACATTATGGATGAGTTTGTACTGTAATAAACACCACACATTATGAATGAGTTTGTATTATAATGAACACCACACATTATGGACGAGTCTGTATTATAATAAACACCACACATTATGGATGAGTTTGTATTGTAATAAACACCACACATTATGGACAAGTCTGTATTATAATGAACACCACACATTATGGATGAGTAATAAACACCACACATTTGAATGAGTCTGTATTATAATAAACACCACACATTATGGATGAGTCTGTGTTGTAATAAGCACCACACATTATGGATGAGTCTGTATTGTAATAAACACCACACATTTGGATGAGTCTGTATTATAATAAACACCACACATTATGGATGAATCTGTATTATAATAAACACCACACATTATGGATGAGTCTGTATTGTAATAAACACCATACATTATGGATGAGTCTGTATTGTAATAAACACCACACATTATGGATGAGTCTGTATTATAATAAATACCACACATTACGGATAAGTCTGTATTATAAGTCATAAAACACCGATGACTGCACACCGTGCCCGACATACTTTCAGAACTTTTCAATTAGGGCCCGGCATGGCCAGGTGGTTAAGGCACTTGACTCGTAATCCGAGGGTCGCGAATTTGAGTCCCCGTCACACCAAACATGCTCGCCCGTTAGCCGTGGGGGCGTTATAATGTGACGATCAATCCTAAAGAGTAGCCCTTTAGTACTGATTCTTCTTCATTACTATTCCATCATTTCTCCATCTTTCACCATCCAGATAGCAATGTTTTCAATGAAGTGTTTGTTGCACGTAAAGAAACAGTGCATTGACCCCTATATCTCTTCCTTCACTTCTGATTTAGTCCTCATTGCCTCTTCAGGGTTTCTGTTGTTATTTGGCTGTTGTTCTTAATTCTTGATCCTGTCTGTTTCTTCTCTGGAATCCTTCATCTTCTTCAGTCTTTCTCCTGTTACTTTTTCTGAATGGGTCTGACACTTTAGCCATCTTGAGTGTTCATTGTGTTGGATGGAGAAGCATGTTGTTCATCAGTTGTCCTCTCATCAAGTGCATCAACTGACCTACTCACTAACTTCTCACTTCCACTGTTGTTGGAAGAAATTATTTGAAGTGGTATGGAGACAACCCATTATACAGTAAACTGGTGATTTCTTCCTCGTCATTATTCTTACACATAATGCTGTCCCTGACTGGGTAACTCTCTCTTTTTATCTTACCCTGTTTGTATAGGATCCATCTCAGTGGAAAGTGTTGCCTGCCAAGATGTACTTGATGTAAGGCTGTTCCCTTATATCCCACTTACCCTGGAGATATGTTGTTCCACAAGACCGCTTGAGGTAACCTTGTTTTCATAAATAAGACTTGATCCAGCTATGCCCACTGAATAAAGTATGCATTTTCCATCCCTAATTAAAAACCCAGTACTGACTTGCTTTTATCAATAGGGATTTTGTGGTAACCTGTTGCACTGTCTTACAGTGATGAGTTCCTTTGGATCTTTCTTCATTGCTGTTATCCATCCTTTGTTCTTTTAGTGGAGTGTGGGGGCTCTTGCCACTTATCAGTTCTTAGCCAATTGGTTGTGAACTATATAGTATACCTATTGAATGTGACCATTTCTACTCAGCCCACGTAATTCAGTTCATCCTACTGGTCAGTTTTCAACTGTTATACCATTATTTGGGAGTCAGGTTCCAGGATTATTTGGTCTTGTATTGATTTCAAACTGGCCAACACAAGTTTTCATTCAGTTGCTGAGTAGATGTTACTTTCCTGTTCTATCTTAATGAGTTGAAGATGGTATATTTGTGAAATCAAATTTCTTTCTAGCTCTGGTATGAAGTGGACCCAACATGTATGGTCTGACATGTAGCCAGACTACATGTACAGCACTAATAAAAATCTAATGTAAGAGTGTATCTTGGTACAGATGAAATGCTACCTTCCACAAGTGTACTCCTATACTGTTCCAAGGTATAGGGTGCTGTACTCCATGTTTTTTTTGTTTGTTGATTTTGGGTGCTTCCCTAAAGAGAACTCGAAGGTAAAATTTTGTACTAGTCTCTCAATCACTTGAAATGTAGAATTACAGCTAGATATTAGTGAAGGTTACAGAAGTTGACATTTCTAAACAATGAAAATGTATTTCCAATAGATAATCAGTTATTTCACACTTCCCACCTTTCTTACTCATTCTGATGCATTTTACTTTCTCGTCTAATTGAGAGGTAATGATTCAATACTCGGTATAGAGGGAGCTAGTTGTGCTAGAAAATGGTGTTACACTTTTATTAGTGGAGGGTTATAGTATGCTCATTTGCATTCAACAATTCAGAAATATCATGAAAAAGCACTTGAGATTATGTGGAACCCTTAAGTCTAGTGGTGAGTTATAAAGTCCACACAGAGGGCACCACTGAGTCAAGAAGAGTCAGATGTGAGAGGAGGTGGGTATTTATGGGAAAGACATTTTCAATATTGGAAATTTTTAGATTAAGAGAGACTATTGAAATATTAAACATTGACTATTACTAATAGAATTGGACCTGGCATGACCAGGTGGTTAAGGCACTTGATGCGTAATCTGAAGGTAGAGGGTTCGAATCCCCGTTAAACCAAACATGCTTGCCCTTTCAACCATGGGGACATTATAATGTGATGGTCAATCCCACTATTCGTTGGTAAAAGAGTAGCTCAAGAGTTGTCAGTAGGTGATGATGACTAGCTGCCTTCCCTCTAGTCTTACACTGCTAAATTAGAGACAGCTAGTGCAGATAGCCTTCGAGTAGCTTTGCACTAAATTCAAAACAAAACAAACAAGTTTGTTTCTTATTTTCTCAACCATTGATTTACTACGCCCCCTAAGCAGTTACTTCTTTCATGTAACACTGCACGTACTGACTTCTATAACTTTAACGTTACCTTCTTTACAATGATAATTCTACCATAAATAAACGATACAGAAAAGTAAAACAAGACAGATTTTTAAGCTTTACTGTGGGCTGATTGCTTGATCAATAAAACGTTGCTTAGAAATGGACGTTGAAATATTGAAGGGCAACAATTTATCTGAAACATTTGCGAAAGCTGGGAACTGAAACGTTAGAGACAAACATTTCCTACAAACATTCGTCAAAATTGCACGCTGAAAACGTTGAAGTACAGGAGAGTATATAACCTTTGGTGATAACAACCAGGCACTGAAACGTTGATGAAAACTGGGCATTGGAACATTGGTGAAACTGAACATCGAATTGTTAAAGAACAAAACTTTTCTGAGGCACCTAAAAAAGTAAAAAAAAAAAGTGTATTTTGTTGAATTTTATACAAAACTCGAGGGCTATCTGCGCTAATTCTCCATAATTTGGATATCATGGACCAGTGGGAAAAGTTGTTCAACGCTACCCACCGTCAACACTTGGACTACTTCTTACCAACGAAAAATGGGATCAACCGTTACATTATAACGCCCCCTGGTGATGGAAAGTAAAAAGCAAAACACATTAAAAGCGTGGCAATTATCGTGTACCAATACAACTTTAAACTGTTCATATTTTCCATTTAACAATCAAAGAATCTGTCCGCTAACAAGATGTTAATATGGGAGATTGTTTGTTTGTTTGTTTTTAAATTTCGCGCAAAGCTACTCGAGGGCTAACTGTGCTAGCCGTCCCTAATTTATCAGTGTAAGACTAGAGGGAAGGCAGCTAGTCATCACCACTCACCGCCAACTCTTGGGCTACTGTTTTACCAACGAATAGTTGGATTGACCGTCACATTATAACGCCCCCATGGCTGAAAGGGCGAGAATGTTTGGCGCGACAGGGATGCGAACCCGCGACCCTCAAATTACGAGTCGCACGCCTTAACACGCTTGGCCATGCCGGGCCTTTAATATGGGAGACAGCACACCTCCGTACAACAATGATTTCGTAACGTTTATTATTACAAACCGAAGACATTCTATCAAATTTTTGCGTCCATCCTCTAGTATTAGCCCCCACTAGTACAACGGTGAGTCTAGGGATTTACAAAGCTAAAATCAAGGGTTCGATTCTTCTCGGTGAGCACAGCAGATAGCCCGATGTGGCTTTGCTATAAGAAAAACACACCCCTCTAGTATTAATATGAAATATTTTGCATAATTGTTTTGAAATACTGTAGTTTGTTTGTTTAGGCAAAGCCACACAATAGGCCATCTGTGCTTTGTTCTTCCTCACGAAATCTAATTCAGCGTTGTAGGTCCGTAAAATTACTATTGAGAAACACTTCGGAAATAAACGCACGACAATCTGAAATTCATTTCTGTCAAATCGTTTAATGTAAACTAAAAGACTAAATAATAGTAGAATATTCCAGAATGAATCATTTGGTTTCGATTTGAATCTATTTCGAGTTTGCTCTAGGCGCAAGAAAGAAGCTCAAACAACTTTTCGCCTTTTGTTCGACCTCGTAGTAGCAAAATATATCAAATATTAATGACTTTTGAGACAGGACTCGTGACTGGGTGTACCTTAGCCTTAATAGATTAATTCTATGAATAGCGTTTTGTGTTTGTTTTCTTACTATACACAAAGGGCTATCTGTACTCGGCCCACCACGGGAATCGAAACCCGGTTTCTAGCAGTATAAGTCCGCTGATATACTACTGTGCCACTGAAGGGGCGCTGCGACAAAAATGGGGGAAGGGGATTGCACAGGAGTAGATATATTTAATATAATTATTTGCTAAAGTAGCAAATAATATCTAAACACTCCTCTTAATGTTCGTTTCACAAAATGTCTCCTAATATAGTGGACCACAACAATGAAAATACTTGTTATTTTTTATAACAGGTTTTGAGGATTAGAAGGAAAATGAAGAAAGTTAGACAAAGCACAAGGAGCCCATTGTGTAACTTTGTACTAAAATCAGGAGTTTGATTCCCAGCAGTGGTCATAGCCTAATGTGGCTTTGCTATCACACAACGTCTTTATTGGAGGAACAAGCAGAAAAATGGAAACTAGATTCAAATAACACAAAAAAACACATTTACACTTTTTTGAATATTCCAAATCAAATAAACACAACATAATTATAGAGAACACCCAGATATTAAGTGGGGAAACAAATATAAACGAACGCAAAATCAAAGAAACCTTACTTATACAGCAACGTAAACCCAAAAGAAACCAATATAAAGGCACACCTTTATACCTTCACTAATTAATAACCTAACATGCAACTGCAACGCCCCCTACAATCCCGTACCCGTTTATACTTTCGTCGCTAAGACAGATGTCCGGCAACGGTCAGTTGCAAAAATCTCTTTGTTCACATGAAGATGACCTAGGAAGGTCAAAACATTGTTCTCTGCTTATCAATAAAAGTGTTAATTCTAATACCAGCTGTTCTGAGATAAATTTTTTATCTCATGTGGGTTTCTCTTCATCAAGAATTGCAACTGTTTAGTCATGTTGCCACCGTTTAGTCCTGTCTCAGTGTTGCAACTGTTCTGTCATGTTGCCACTGTTTAGTCCTGTCTTAATGTTGAAACCGTGCTGTCACGTTGCCACTGTTTAGTCCTG
This sequence comes from Tachypleus tridentatus, assembly GCF_004210375.1. Lineage (NCBI taxonomy): Eukaryota > Metazoa > Arthropoda > Merostomata > Xiphosura > Limulidae > Tachypleus > Tachypleus tridentatus. The sequence continues at coordinate 139,065,945 of NC_134826.1, forward strand.
TCTCAATGTTGTCACTGTTCTGTCATGTTGACACTATTCAGTCCTGTTTCAAAGTTTTTGTTGTGTTTTTTTCTTCATGTTGACACTGTTCAGTCCTGTCTCAATGTTTTTGTTGTGTTTTTTTCTTCATGTTGTCACTGTTCTGTCATGTTGACACTGTTCAGTCCTGTCTCAATGTTTTTGTTGTGTTTTTTCTTCATGTTGCCACTGTTCTGTCATGTTGACACTATTCAGTCATGTTTTTGTTGTGGATAATTCCAGCACACTAGAATATTTACTCAAACAACTTAATTTCTCACAACACTAAGAGGAACGTTTTATTAAATACAATAATAATTAATTAATTATCCCTTGACCTTCCATTTGGCCGTAAGGGGTAATTAATGGTTCATAATCCACATCAATGTCGCTAATAACTGAAAGAGCAAACAAAAAGATTTAGAAAATTAATTAACGAAGGCTAGCTAGTCCCGCGATTGAGACCCTGGGCAACACCAGTACCTGACCTAATATCTTCCCTAAGTAAACTAAGTAGTTCCTCACTGTTTGGCAACACTACATAATTTATTACTCAAAGAGTTATTTGTGTGTGTACAAGACAAACGTGGGTCTTTTTTTTTTTTTTTTTGTTCATTACTGCCTGTATTACCTTCTTCGTAACATGATTTATAGATTATCTGCCACACACACAGCGTTATTTGAATTTTGGCATTATTCCAATACAGGAAGTTAGTGGTGGTGATGAGAAGTGAATACGGTTTTAAACCATATATTTATATTTGTTTGTACGTATTGTTTCAACTGTGACATCACTCATTAGACAAGGACTTTCTTCTGCAGTTGGCCCGGCATGGTCAAGCGTATTAAGGCGTGCGACTCGTAGTCTGAGGGTCGCGGGTTCGCATCCTGGTTGCGCCAAACATGCTCGCCCTTTCAGCCATAGGGGCGTTATAATGTTACGATCAATCCAACTATTCGTTGGTAAAAGAGTAGTCCAAGAGTTGACGGTGGGTGGTGAAGACTAGCTGCCTTCCCTCTAGTCTTACACTGCTAAATGAGGGACGGCTAGCGCAGATAGCCCTCGAGTAGCTTTGTGCGAAATTCAAAAACAAATCTTCTGCAGTCCTAACAAGATGAAAAACCTATTACAGACAGAACACGTGTCCTTTGAATTTCTCTATTCAGGTATGTTGAAAATATTACGAACACGTGTTTATCAAAACAGAAATACCGTAAACAACCTAAAAACGTTGTTTATGCACAATTTTACTCATTTCTTCACCATATAATGTTAGCATCATGTAATGTGTAATAATCCACATCCTATTTGTGTATAGACCTTTTCACACCGTATAATTTAAATATGAAGCGATGCGTAATAATTCACACCCTGTTTCTGTATTGACATTTTCACACCGTATATCATGAATATGATGCAATGCGTTAATAATTCACACCCTGTTTGTATATAGACATTTTCACACATAGTCCCAGTGACTCGGCAATAAACGTGAGAATTGTAACACTGGACTTGATTTCAATAACGTTAAAAGAAACTTGTGTCATTATTAGAAAAATCAAACATGCTAAAGTTAAGTTACTTAATATATAGTTAATAGGCATTAATAGGTTTGAACTTGACGTCACTGTTTTCATTGATGTTTTTTATCATTCTTCTTTACATAATTGTGTTTCTATTTTTCTTTAATTTTCGCTATTACTGTACTGTAAGTTACCCTATTATAAAGTATCCACCTGGAATGTGGGCGTGTCTTTAGTGTTATGGATGGGCTAAGGAGTCAAAGACTACTCCAGCCGTCTCTAATTTTAAACTAATAGATTAATGGAAAGAATGCAGCTAGTGAAAAACACCGACCGTTAAATCTAGAGCCACCCGTTCAGTTTATAAACACCAAAATCTATTTCTCTCATTAGAATTACATTGGTAACCACGCCTTGGAATTTAAATCAGTAATAATTACTAAAAACGTCCCAAGAGTGAAAGATATACTAATGTGAATGTGCGCTTCAGCCACAGCTCGTATAAACGCGTAGTGTTCGACGTGTCGGTAGTGCCGCCAACAGCTGATCGCAACTGGAAAGGGCATGTAGCACTCTCTTTCGAGCTCTCCGCTAGTACAGCAGTATGTCTCCGGATTTACAACGCTGCAGTGAAGGGTTCGATTCCCCTTGGTGGGCTGAGCAGATAGCCCGATGTGGCTTTGCTATAAAAAAAACACAAATACATATTCTTTTTCGAAGCAACGTATTCATACACTAATAATATGATGTAACAATTATAACCAAGTAAAGCGCTTTTATGTTGCAAAATGATTTGTCGTTATGTCCAAAGCACATCAATCATTCCTGCGCGCTTTCCGTTAACCACTTGTATGAACACTCGTTTTATTCTCCAAATGCTTGAGGTATGAGATGATCGATGGTTTTAATCGTAGAAACCATTTCCGTATATGTAACTCGTGTCGCTTTTCCAGATGAAGATACTAACCTGCGTGTTAATGAATTCTCAACTGGCCGAAACATGTTTGCTTGTTTATTTGAATTTCGCGCAAAGCTACAAGAGGGCTATCTGTGCTAGCCGTCCCTAATTTAACAGTGAGAGACTAAACATTATAACACCACCACGACTGAAAGGGCGAGCATGTTTGGTGCGACCGGGATTCAAACCCGCGACCCTCGGATTATGAGTCGAACGCCTTAACACGCTTGACCATGCCAAGCCTTTCACAAAACTATGTGTTATATAGTGTTATTATATCATATTATTAGTTAAAGCATGACCGGACCTGGCGACATGGGCTGTAACGACGTGGCGAGACTCCAAAATCGCTTTAATATTAAGTAACTAGCTTTTCAAGAAATTACAGATTGGGGCTTTTGTAAAACAGTCCGTTCGCCATAAAAGAAAAGCAATCACACATTAAGAAAATAAAATCAGTTTTTAAGTTCACGATCAAAAAATAAGAATGAACTGAGTGTTACATACAATTGACTTTTAGATATATTACAGCAGTTATCCAAGATATCAAGGAAAACTCCAGGTAATACGAGTCCAAGGTTTCAATGACATAAACTGATCGTCCAAACCTTGTCGCATAATGTTCCAATGTTCCAGTAATTGATTTTGAAGGCATACCAGATTCATCTGTTTCATGAAACCATATTATTCGTGTGGCTGTGCGGTAAGTAAGATATTTCTCAAATCCAAAGGTTCATGTGAGACCTGTATACTTTAAACAGTTCTTCTCTGATAAACTGATGATTTAACCTAAACACACATGTAAAATATCATCTATAAAAACAAGATATTTGTTGTCCCTGTAAGCTGTTGTGACCTATACGGTTAAGATAACAGTTGCTCCTGTAACCTGTTATGACCTATACGGTTAAGATAACAGTTGCTCCTGTGAGCTATTATGTTCTATACGGTTAAGATAACAGTTGCTCTTGAAAGCTGTTGTGATCTAATAACAATTGCTCCTGTAGGTTGTTGTGACCCATACGGTTAAGATAACACTTGCTCCTACAAGTTGATAAATAGTTTTTCTGTACTTTTTTAACACACATATTTACAGTTTTGTTGCTAAGCGACACAGTGGAAGTTGCTTTTATATATACTAGATTGTAATCATATATAAACCAAAAAGAGTAGTGTCTCAAATTTTTCTGATTACGTCATACTGTCTAACAATTTCAGTTTTAGACAGAGAAATAAAGTGAAGCACTCAAAAGTAATAGGCCTAGTGTTTATGATAAAAATTATCACATGGTTTAAACCTAAACATTTATTTCAAGTATCATCATTAGTCAGGACTAATGGAAATGCGTTTGAAAGAAGGAAAGAAAAAACATTTTATACCTAAAAAAGCAACAGTGAAACCGAAAACGTAATACAAACATACGAACTATGATCAGTACCCCATAACTTAGATGTTTTTAAAACTCACCTAAAACTTCGATATGTTTACGTCAAGCTAAGTATAGGTTTAAACTGAAACGTAATTCGATCTAAGAGAAGTGAAATTCAAGTCCACCCTTGTGGACGTTCGAAGTATCGTGAACATAGTTGAGACAACGATATAAGGTCATAGGTTTGTTGATAGGCACAACTTGACGATATGGTTATAATGCGACGGTCAATCCCACTATTCGTTGTTAAAAGAGTAGCCCAAGAGTTGGCGGTGGGTGGTAATGACTAGCTGCCTTCCCCCTAGTCTTATACTGCTAAATTATGGACGACTAGCCGTCTCTAATTTCCTAATTTAGCAATGTAGGATTAGGGGGAAGGCAGCTAGTCATCACCACCCACCGCCAACTCTTGGGCTACTCTTTTACCATCGAATAGTAGGATTGATCATACAATTATAACGCTCTCACGGCTGAAAGGGAATGAATGTTTGGTGTGACGGGCATTCGAACATGCGACCCTCAAATTATGAGTTGGGTGCCTTAGCGATCTGACCATGCCAGACATTTTGAGAAAGGAACAACAGGCCTTTCGATTTTTACAAACTCATATAATCGAATGCAAACTTAGAATTAGATAAGAGTGTTATTATTTATATTTAACTCATTATGTTTTATATTACCCTTCAGTGGACAATATAACCGTTCATCGATATATTACTGTTGGAGTTCAAAAATAAGTATTCTGAGATGGGGCTGGGGAATATTAGTATCAATTATCGGGCATGTTTGAGGAATATTCCCCATTCGGTAGCGAGGCAAACTGGCAGTGAATATGACTGTCACATAAAAAGACTTCTTGATCTATGTTCTATTATCTAGTTAGTTTATATGCTTGTCGTGTAGAGTAGAGTACAACTAACAAATCAGAGAGTCACGTATCTATGTACTTTGAGATTTAGTCTTCCACGTTACGTTGGAAGCTTGTTCTCACCGCAACAGCAGTCACTGAATAGCTTATCAACATCACGTGCGTGATTGTGTCTGATGACGTGGTTCAAGTCTGCGTGGAAATCTGTGAGCTACCTGCCGAGAAAACCGCTGAAGTGAAAAACCTTTCCAGGTTAATTTATATTACATTCATTTTGTATGTCTCATATGTCCCGATAAATTTATGCAGCAGTTTCCTCTTGGTAGAGGGAGCATAAATTTAACGCGATTCTTCAAAAACTGGACTTTATAAAATAAAACCGCTAAAGATGTGTAATGGTTTTTTTTTGTTTGTTTTTTTTTAATTTCGCGCAAAGCTACACGAGGGCTATCTGCGCTAGACCCGTCACACCAAACATGTTCGCCCTTTAAACCGTGGGAGCTCTATAATGTGATGGTTAATCCCGGTATTCGTTGGTAAAAGAATAGCCCAAGAGTTGGCGGTGGGTGGTGATGACTAGCTGTCTTCCTTTTAGTCTCTCACTGCTAAATTAGGGGCGACTAGCACAGATAGCCCTCGTGTAGCTTTGCGCTAAATTCAAAAACAAGCAAAATATATTGTTATATTAAGTGCAATAATTTTGAGTTGGGAATAACACCCTATGAAGTGCAGTTTATTCGAGGATGCTGAGCTTTCCCAAGCCTCTGATACGTGCTACCCTGCTTGCTTCCCAGTGAATCCAGTTGAATATTGGCATTACTTATGGAACAGAATGCATGTTGTTGCTTTCATGGAATACATAGTGATTACAGTGTAGATACAGTACTAATTAGTGCTAGGTACTTTCCCTTTGGCAAGAATATAGTTTAGTCTTTTATCATCGCATTGTTTTTGTTTTAATGAAATCTTTCAGAGTTCTGTGGTTTTTCACTGCTATCGTCAACCGTTTCTTTATCAACCACGTCTTTAGCAAGCTTTATCTGTTTCTCAACAGATAACTTATCTTTAAGAGGAAAATTGCGTTTTGTGATACAATTTTGAAGTAAATGTCCAGTGATAGTTTACCTGTTTAATTTTTAAATCAAGAGCAACGTCTGTCTGGTTATCTTTAAAAAGATATTACAGACCAACATAACGAACCAGAATAATAAGTCATGTGTGAAAATACTGGTATCTGTCTCTGAAAAGAGTTTTGTATGGAAAGATATCATGGGTTTTCGACCTTCGTGTTTTAATTAAGGATTCTGTTTATTCAGATCCATGTGCACGTTCTACACATCACGTGGTCACACAAAAGTCGTCATTATAGGCCTAGCTATCTACTGTTATGTTTTGTTCCTCTAAGTTTACCCGTGGGGTACTAAACTAATATCAAGTTGAACCTTGAGTGTGAAAGAAGATAAATTTTGTACAATTGGTTGGTTAGGTGACATTTAGAAGTTTTAACATCCTCTATTTTCTAATAGAAATGACCAATCACATCGATCAAAACACACAGTGGTTTGTCTTACGGCCAAAACAGCCTATAGGACACACTGTAGTTATTAACAGAGGCGATAGTTTACCAATCTTCCACTTTGTGTAGCTCGGAATTTAATAATTCAAACTATCATATATTTTCAGTGCACGTGTTCTACTGGACATTTATTTCTCACACCAAATTTCAAGACAATCAGCACGAGATATAAAATCTCAAAAAGGGCTTGAATTTATTTTCTTTAAAACCAAGTACATTGACAAATCTTTAAAATCTACACTTCGGGGTCAAAAGTGGTATAAATATGAACCATGTGTGTGATGGTATTTAACAAAAAACACTCAAACTGAGCAAACACTCTCGTGATTTATCGGTCTGAAATTCTTTCTATAGTTTCACCTGAAAGTAAAAGTTGACCTTTTTAGTTTCTATCATAAGGGTTACAAAGGATCAAAACTATAGGGTGAAAGCACGTACAAATACATAGGTATTAGTTAGGCCGAGCAAACCAGATTAGCAAAAACATATATGTGAAAACGGCTGGTTTGGGTTGAGAAATATTTTTCATGTAGAGGAGCGAATGACGTTTCGATCTTCTTCGGTCATCGTCAGGTTGTTCGCTCCTCTACATAAAAAATTTTCTCGACCAAAACCAGCTCTCTACAAGTGGGTTTTCTCGTCATCACTGAAACTAGATTAGCAGTTTCTAGCTCATGTTTCGAAAGAATCATACGGGTGAACGGTTATAATTATTATTCACTATTCACTACCAACTTTTAAGTACAAGTTTAGTAAATTTTATGAATTTTTTTTCTAATTAAAGAGCGTTTAACGCTACATAATATTAACTGAATTAGTAATGCCTAATACGGTTGTACCGAGTGCATGCGTGTGATGACAAGAAGCTGTCAATCTAAATTCCATGGCGTTACTACAAAAAAATTTTAATACTATTTTAGAGAGAAAACTAACACCATATATTTTATAAAAAATGATAACATTGATGCGAAAATAATAGCAAATATCCATTCATTAACGCTACATTTTATTTAGGTTAACGCTACATAATATTAACTGAATTAGTAATGCCTAATACGGCTGTACCGAGTGCATGCGTGTGATGACAAGAAGCTGTCAATCTAAATTCCATGGCGTTACTACAAAGAAAATTATTAATACTATTTTAGAGAGGAAAACTAACATCATATATTTTATAAAAAAATGATAACATTGATGCGAAAATAACAGCAAATATCCATTCATTAATTAGCTAGGCCGCATATTTTATTTTACCTAACCATTATGCCTCAGGTTCAACAAACAAAATGTGGCCTGGCTAACTAATAAACTAATATTTGCTGTAAAATTATTATTAATGCTACAAGTTCATCTGCCAATTTTGATTTCATTCCACTAAAGTGCACGCTCAATCCTTTTTTGGCTGCACTATTTTTTTCACCTAAAACATCTTTGATTAGATTGTTCTAGTAGCTCTAGTTAAGCCTGATGTTACCGATTTAATTCGGAAAGGTAGGTTTTAGTCAGTCTGGACCTCTACAGATAGTAAAATCAGACTGTCTAACGTGTCATATAAAATACACCCTATGCTTGCGTAATAATTAAAGATTGTTTATTGTGCCTTTTTATAACTTTATTAAACGTATTTCTTTTTTTAATCACTAATCTGGTTACTCAGAAAACCTAAAGTTTTTTCGTAATAAATATCTAGATTGAATCTCCTGTTATTCTGTGGTCGTAACTTGTTGCTTTAAAAGGAGTTAATTCGACCTAAAAATGTCACGGTGGGTCATAGGCTTAAATAACAAATGAAATTAAAGAGAAGTCAGAGGTCAACAAAATAAAGCAAAAATACACTTTAATAAATCACACACACACACACAAAGAAAAAATGAAACTAGGAAAGGGAAAGTGGTCCAAGTAGTCCTAACATCTGTTAACGTTCTATATGTATGGTCTAAGTGAGAAAGATGAAAGAAGTTATGATCATAACATTTCATGAGGCTCATTGTAACACGTTAAAAACAACAACAACAACAACCGTTTAACACGAGCCGCACCATGTTCGACAAGTGCAACAGTTGAACTGTGCAAGTTCATGTCTTATTGCATCCTTTCATTTCATAGTCATATGAAACTGTTTCGACCTTAAGAGATGTTTCATGTGAAAGCATATGTCAAGCTCCGATTTTGAGAGAGAATAATAATTTCATCTAAGAAAATAATTTCGTTCTGATTTTCGTTTATAACCACAAACCACATGCATAATAAAATACTCGTAGTAAATAAACAGGAAGAAAGATTATGATATTTACGTATAAATAGTGCGAAATATACTGTTGTATTAAATTCTTAAAGCTCTGAGGCTCGCGGGTTCAAATTTTGTCATACCAAACATGCTCGCCTTTTCAGCCGTGGGGTCATTATAACGTGCGACCAATCCCACTATTCGTTGGCAAAAGCGTAGCCAAAGAGTTGGCAGTGGGTGGTGATGACTAGCTGTCTTTCCTCTATTCTTTCACTTCTGAATTAGGGACGACTAGAGGAGTTGGCCCTTGCGTAGCTTTGCACGAAAATTCAAAACAAACAAACGCGAGTAAGGTATAAATTTGCGAATCAATTCTCATTCATAAAAAATGTTACCATTGAATATTTTAATCCAGTGTTTGATTATTTCAAGTTTAGATTCCGAGCCTAACAGTATTAGTCGTTTTAATACAGTATGTTCTTTTCTAGTTTACTTTTTGAGCATAGCTAGTATTAGTCGTTTTAATTTAATGGTTGTTCTCTTTCAGGTTACATTCTAAGCCTAGTTAGTATTAATCGTTTCATTTCAGCAAGTTCTCTTCTAGTTTACATTCTAAGCCTAGCCAGTATTAATCGTTTTAATTTTGTATCTTCTCTTCTAGTTTACATTCTAAGCTTAGCCAGTATTAGTCGTTTTAATTCAGTATGTTGTCTTCCAGTTTATATTCTAAGCCCAGTCAGTGTGAATTCTTTTAATCTAGTGGTTATTCTCTTTCAGTTTACATTCTAAGCCTAGTCAGTATTAATCTTTTTTATTCTGTATCTTCTCTTCTAGTTTACATTCTAAGCTTAACCAGTATCAGTCATTTTAATTTTGTATCTTCTCTTCTAGTTTACATTCTAAGCCTAGCCAGTATTAATCTTTTTTAATTCTGTATCTTCTCTTCTAGTTTACATTCTAAGCCTAACCAGTATCAGTCATTTTAATTTTGTATCTTCTCTTCTAGTTTACATTCTAAGCCTAGCCAGTATTAATCTTTTTAATTCTGTATCTTCTCTTCTAGTTTACATTCTAAGCCAAACCAGTATTAGTCATTTGAATTTTGTATCTTCTCTTCTAGTTTACATTCTAAGCCTAGTCAGTATTAATCCTTTTAATTCAATATGTTATCTTCTAGTTTACATTCTAAGCCTAGTCAGTATTAATCCTTTTAATTCAATATGTTATTTTCTAGTTTGCATTCTAAGCCTAACCAGTATTAATCGCCTTAATCTAATGGTTGTTCTTTCCAGTTTGCACTTGAGTCTTACTTACGCCTCGTAAATAACAAGAATTTATTATGCGTATTAGTGGAGTTTTAATTACCGTGACTTTCAATCCTTTAACAATAAATAAATTGATCCTGTGAATGCCATGCGACCTTACCAATCATCATAAAAGATCGACAAATGTCAAGGCACTGGTTTAGAAAAATCATTTTTATGTTTATTATTTTTTCTTTTTATATCTTTCGAGAAAATATTATAACAAGTTTTATGTTGTAGCTAAATTAAACGTAGCTTTTAATAATAGGTTTTTTTTCGTTTTAATTCTCTTTAACATTTTACTTTATCAACAAAATAGGTTTGGTTGTCCAAAGTTTAAATTATTGACGAGTTCATAAGAAATACGTTAATAATTAATTTATTCTTATTAACGTATTAACTGTTTCGTTTTTCTCCGGGCGATCACACCTTTCAGACTGATAGAGGACTTGTCAATTAACAAAAGCCATGATACAAATAGCTTGCAAAAACTTTTTTTACAAAGTGGCATGCACTCAACTCGTAATTTTGAGGGTCGCGGGCTCGAATCTCCGTCACACCAAACGTTCTCGACCTTTCAGCCGAGATATATAACGATACAGTCAAGCCTAATATTCGTTGGTAAAAAGTGAAGCCCAAGTGTTGGCGATAGGAGGTAATGACGAGCTGCTAAATTATTGACGGCTAGCGCGAATATGATCGTGTATTTTTACGCGAAATTCAACAACAAAAAAAAAACCAACAAACAAACAGAATAAGTGCACAGAAATATTTCTATATAGCCACAGCAACTGTAATAAAAATTGTCAGCCATGGCAAATATAAGTAATGTGGTTTGGTTGTGCGTGAGCAAGAAATGATTTATGAAAGCGTAAGTCTTCAGACCTTGACACACGACAATCTATAATAATGCGCTTCTAGTTTAAATATTATTATTATTACGTGATTGAATGAGGATTTATATTTACCACTATTTATGTATATGAAAGCTTCTGTACATCATTAATACGTTATATTTTCTCCAACTCGGTCACAAAAGCATGTTTTACTACACTTGATTTGATATATATATATATATATCAATCGATCTGATTTTAACACAATCTGCGCATCTAATATAAATTTAGTAATACAGACTGGTGACAGTCTACATGACTGTCAAATAAAAGTATCAAACTCCTGATTTTAGCGTTGTAAATTTGTAGACTTACTGCTGTACTAGCAGTGGACAAAATAAATACCTAATCGTCAGCGACAGGATTCGAACCTGCAATCTTCTGATCCACAGCTGGACGCCTCATCCATTAGATTACACGGACTCTATTTTTTTAATATTCTGACTCCTGGTGACAAAAGTGTCAGTTTTCTTTACTTGGTTGTTCTAATTCGTAATGACAGAATGGTTCAAAAAGCACTAAATGTTATACATTAAAGTCTATATTTTAAAATGTTTCTCTCAATATATTTACATGACCAACTGGTTAGGGAACTCGACTCTGAGGATCGCAGGTTTGAGGCCCATCACACCAATCATGCTTGCCCTTTCAGCAGGGGAAGCGTTATAAAGTCGGTCAATCTCGCTATTCGTTTGTAAAAGAGTAGTTCAAGTATTGGCGGTGGATAGTGATGATTACCTGCCTACCCTCTAGTTTTACAGTGCTAAATTAAGGACGGCTAACGCAGATAGCCCTCATTTAGCTCTGAGCAAAATTCAAAAGCACACTCTCACTGTAGCTGTACAATACTATGAGTTTAGTAAAACCCTATAACACCTGTCGAGTGAGGATTAACCTGAAATCACTTAATAACTTTAATTATCCATGGATAAATGGGGTCGCATGTGTTTAAGAAATAAATTTATATATTTTATAATTATTGCATCTAACTTTACCGGTAATGTGAGGATTGGCTGAGAGCCTGTCTTTTTAATGTATTATATTTTGAGAAAATAAAAATCGTATAACAAACAAAACAAACTATTAAAGAAACTTTTCAGAGGCGTGTCTGTAATAGAGTGGTGGCACATTCCAACTGGAGGGTTCTGTACCCATCTGAACAGTTTAAGGGTTAATTTTTCTCTGACTCCAAATTACTTCTCCCTTTCTTATGGTTCCAGAATAAAAACCTTAGAAACCCCACTGGAACCGTAACGTTTTTGTTTTTTTCATAATAATTCTAGTTGTTTGCTTTTTTTTAATTTCGCACAAAGCTACTCGAAAGCTATCTGTGCTAGCCTTCCCTAATTTTGCAGTGTAAGACTAAAGGAAGGCAGCTAATCATCACCACCAACTACCAACTTTTGGGCTACCAACGAAGAGTAGGAAAGCCCCACGACTGAAAGGGCGAGCATGTTTAGTGTAACGGGGATTCGAACCTGCGACCCTCAGATTACGACTGGAGTGTCTTAACCCCCTGGCCATGCCGGACTTTAGTAATTTAAATAATAAATCTGTACTTCTCTTGATAGTGTATTCGAACTGCCCCTCGCTAGTACAGCGGTACGTCTACGGATGTACAACGCTAAAATCAGGGGTTCAATTCCCCTCGGTGGGCTCCGCAGATAGCCCGATGTGGCTTTGCTATAATAAAACACACAAAATACACGTATTCGAACAAGTTGAAGTGTAGATTTTTTCCAAAAGCTACTTAATAAACGTTTATTCCTTACGAAGACAACATAAAGTTTTAACTCTACATGTGAATTGTTAAAAGTGAAATTTCAGAGGGAGAAAAATGAAAGCAGTTTTCTACTCATTTTCGCCTATACCATTCTATATTTTTAAAGTTCATAACTGAGCTGCAGTTTGTATGGTGTATATTTCAATAACATCTGTTATTAATCTTTTATACATTATTCTTAAACTAATAACGGTATTGTTAAATAAAAGTGTTCAGAGTGATAACAAATATCTGGACCAGGCAATCGACTCCTTCTTTACAGTTGCAAGTAGGACTATGTGTTCGTAATTAAGCACAAACCTACACAATAGGCTGTCTGTGCTCTGCCCACCACAGGTACGAAACTCGCTTTTTAACGTTGTAAGACCGCATACATACTGCTGTGCTACTGGTGGTTTGCAAGTAGGTAAAGCATATAATTATACGTAAAATGTTACGAGAAACAACCAGTCGTACTATATCTTAGTTCAGCATGTTGACTGCAGTTTCAAAAAGTTGATAAAATATTACAATGAACTTTCAGCGACAGACTTCATTCAAAGAATAAATACTGAATAGCCACTACAAACATATAACACTCGATACGAAACATTAAACAACTTAGGAAAATGTTAAGAAACTAAAGTACAATAATATTTGTGATTTTGCTTTCTTCTGTGCTTTACTAACGACTTTATCAAACGTTAATTTTTTTGCAGTTTAAATGAATAATTCCTAGTCATATATGGTGTGCTATATCATACCAAATCTAGTTGATGCCTATAGGTATTAATTTTATGTTGCGTGTACGTTTCATACTGTTTACAGACTATTAGACTTACTCTGAAAGAGGTTTGCTCTTGTTTAACATATAATAACGATGGTCAGCGACAAGTTTACGGACTAGAGCGAGTTTTGTAGTTCTATTTAAACGCAGTGACTCGGCGGTGACCATAAAGTCTTATAACAAGAAATCAGGTTGCTTCATCCGCTGTAGGTATAACATAAATATCTCATTCTGTTGTTGCTTATTATAACTACAAATCAGAAAATAAAAACCCATATATAAGAAGTAAGGTAAGATTGTTTTGAATTTCACACAAGGACTATCTGAGCTATCCGTCCCTAACTTAGCAGTGTAAGACTAGAGGGAAGGCAGCTACTAATCACCATCCACCGCCAACTCTTGGGCTACTCTTTGACTACTGAATAGTGGGATTGATCGTGACATTATAACCCCCAAGGCTGAAAGGACAAGCATGTTTGGTGTAACGGGTATTCGACGGGTTTGAATCTCTGTCGCACCAAACATGCTCGCCTTTCAGCCGTGGGGGCGTTATAATGTAACGGTCAGTTCCACTATTCGTTGGTAAAAGAGTAGCCCAAGAATTGGCGGTGGGTAGTGATGACTAGCTGCATTCTCTGTAGTCTAACACTGGTAAATTATGGGCGGCTAGTGCAGATAGCCCTCGCGTAGCTTTGGGCGAAATTCAAAACAAACCAAACCAATAATCCCCTTTGTTAAAAATCAAGTGTAATAATCCCCAGTGTTAAGTATCAAAAGTAATAGTTCCCAGTGTTAAGTATCATGTGTAATAGTTCCCAGTGTTAAGTATCAAGTGTAATAGTTCCCAGTGTTAAGTATCAAGTGTAATAGTTCTCAGTGTTAAGTATCATGTGTAATAGTTCCCAGTGTTAAGTATCAAAAGTAATAGTTCCCAGCGTTAAGTATCAAGTGTAATAGTTCCCAGTGTTAAGTATCAAGTGTAATAGTTTTCAGTGTTAAGTATCAAGTGTAATAGTTCCCAGTGTTAAGTATCATGTGTAATAGTTCCCAGTGTTAAGTATCAAGTGTAGTAGTTCCCAGTGTTAAGTATCAAGTGTAATAGTTCCCAGTGTTAAGTATCAAGTGAAATAGTTCCCAGTGTTAAGTATCAAGTGTAATAGTTCCCAGTGTTAAGTATCATGTGTAATAGTTCCCAATGTTAAGTATCAAGTGTAATAGTTCCCAGTGTTAAGTATCAAGTGTAATAGTTCCCAGTGTTAAGTATCATGTGTAATAGTTCCCAATGTTAAGTATCAAGTGTAATAGTTCCCAGTGTTAAGTATCAAGTGTAATAGTTCCCAGTGTTAAGTATCATGTGTAATAGTTCCCAGTGTTAAGTATCAAGTGTAATAGTTCCCAGTGTTAAGTATCATGTGTAATAGTTCCCAGTGTTAAGTATCAAGTGTAATAGTTCCCAGTGTTAAGTATCAAGTGTAATAGTTCCCAGTGTTAAGTATCATGTGTACTAGTTCCCAGTGTTAAGTATCAAGTGTAATAGTTCCCAGTGTTAAGTATCAAGTGTAATAGTTCCCAGTGTTAAGTGTCATGTGTAATAGTTCCCAGTGTTAAGTATGAAGTGTAATAGTTCCCAGTGTTAAGTATCAAGTGTAATAGTTCCCAGTGTTAAGTATCAAGTGTAATAGTTCTCAGTGTTAAGTATCATGTGTAATAGTTCCCAGTGTTAAGTATCAAGTGTAATAGTTCCCAGTGTTAAGTATCATGTGTAATAGTTCCCAGTGTTAAGTATCATGTGTCATATTCCCCAGTGTTAAGTATCATGTGTCATAATCCCCAGTGTTAAGTATCAAGTGTAATAGTTCCCAGTGTTAAGTATCAAGTGTAATAATTTCCAGTGTTAAGTATCAAGTGTAATAATTCCCAGTGTTAAGTATCATGTGTCATAATCCCCAGTGTTAAGTATCAAGTGTAATAATTCTTAGTGTTAAGTATCATGTGTCATAATCCCCAGTGTTAAGTATCAAGTGTAATAATTCTCAGTGTTAAGTATCATGTGTCATAATCCTCAGTGTTAAGTATCATGTGTCATAATCCTCAGTGTTAAGTATCATGTGTCATAATTCCCAGTGTTAAGAATCATGTGTCATAATTCCCAGTGTTAAATATTAAATGTAATAATCATCTCAATTCACAATCAGGTATAAATATCCTTTTAATTTAGGCCTAATGTAATAATTATCCGGACTTAGAACCAAGTTTAATAATCCTTCGAGTTAAGAAACAAATACATTAAACATATAAGTAAAGAAATAAACTTTAAACATTTCTAAAACGAGTAGCTAATATATGAAGGTAAGAAGTCTTGATTGCGTGATATTTCATAAAGAAAATGTTGGTTTTCAGCGGATATAATTCTTCAGTAAGAAGTGTTTATTACCTCTTCCTTGTTATATTTACATTAGATTGGGAGTTGTATAAGCGTGCTGGATTGTAGCGACAAAGTACAAGGATTTATTGAAGGTCATAAAGCAGTCTTTCAAATAGTTACCAGACTTCTTTAAAAAAAAAACTGTCTTTGTTGATCTTTTAAATTGTAGCCACAGTGTGTGACTTATGACCATGATTACATCATACATGGCTAATAATTGTAAAGAGTTATTACTGTTGCGATGGCCCGGCATAGCCAAGCGTGTTAAGGCATGCGACTCGTAATCTGAGGGCCACGGGTTCGCATCCCCGTCGCGCCAAACATGCTCACCCTTTCAGCTGGGGCGTTATAATGTGACGGTCAATCCAACTACTCGTTGGTAAAAAGTATTCCAAGAGTTGGCGGTGGATGGTGATTACTAGCTGCCTTCCCTCTAGTCTTACATTGATAAATTAGGGATGGCTAGCGCAGATAGCTGTGTGCGAAATTCAACAAAAAACAAACAAATTTTTACCATATTTTATAAAACCACATACTTTGTTTGAAATATTATTATGTTTTGTTAGTATGCAAAATGAGTAAGCAAAAACTGATCGTTTCATTTAAATAAATTAAAATGACTTTCTGTGTTATGAAAACCAGATTTGTAACTTTGCAAGTCATCAGCCCAGCTGCTGAGCCACTGAACGGAACAACACAGTATAAATGGCCTTCAAGCATGAACATTCCAACAACAACTAAATTATGTTCTGTTGCTGTGTTTGGTTTCTTTCTTTGTTTTGAATTTCGCGCAAAGTTACTCAAGAGCTATCTGCGCTAGCCGTCCCTAATTTAGCAGTGTATGGCTAGAGGGAAGGCAGCTAGTCATCGCCAACCCTTGCGCACTCTTTTATCAACGAAGAGTGGGATTGACCGTCACATTATAACGCCCCCAGCTGAAAGGGCAAACACGTTTGGTACGACCCGGATTTGAACCCGCGACACTCAGATTACGAGTCGAACGCATTAGCCCACCTGGCCATGCCGGGCCCTGCTGTGTTTGTAGCCTCCTTTTGGCAGTTCAAAAGCAGTAAGAAATTCGATCTCTGGGTTTAGCACAGCGTGTTTGAAGACTTGCACTCAAATAATCCTTTCTTCAGCAAACAAAACTAAGTATCTCAGTGTTCCTTCCAATTATCCAGCCACTTTCACATGAGTCCAAACTACAAACTTAGAGCTACTTGTGCTGTTGCACTCTCACATTTAGAGTTTTTGTATTTCCTTGAAACAGCTGTTTACCGTGTTCTGCAGGTGAAGTAAACGTACGTAGCAAACCGAGTTACTATATACTTTAGCTAATAACGCATTCCTTAAGCCAACTCTAGGATATCCGCTCAGTGGTGCAAAGAAACACGATAAAACAGCTTTTGTGGTAATGGTTCGTTTTAGTATGAGCTCCAATCAATCTTTCGGAGTTAAATGTCATGAATTTCCTATTAAGTCACAGCAGAAATATCCTTAGTTTGTTTCTCATTCTTCTACACTAAGCCTTAGGCTATGAGATACAGTGGAAAGACAAAGGGTAAGATGACTCACTTCTTTAAACTAGCAAACAAAGAAACAAACGGAAATTCGATCACTTCCAGGACAACAATTAATGTAATAAAAAGTTGTGTCTTTTCTTATAGCAAAGCCACTTCGGGCTATCTCCTGAGCCCACCGAGGGGAATCGAATCCATGATTTTAGAGTTGTAAATCCGAAGACATACCGCTGTACTAATGTGGAGTTACAAAACTGAAAAAAAACAAAACAACACGAAAACAAAACCAAAACCTGAACAAAAGGAAGTGCTAAGAGAAGTCTTAGCGAGTGGCACTTCAACATTAATTTTGTAATTACAAGTGCAGGATTCGAATAACCACTCGTTAAATATAGCTGTAAAAATGTTTTCACATTAGCACATTATTCAATATATATATAATTTTACCTGAGTTCGTGAAACAGGAAACAGTGTGAGATTCGAAACTACGGCTCAGCTTCTCGAATTATATTTTTACAAAGTTATATACGTATATACTTATATAAATTTATTGGGTAATGTAATTTGCGTTTCTCTGTTCATTGGTTGGTATGATAGTAATAGCATTTTTTTTAAAAGTACTTCTGATTATTTAATGTAGAATATATTTGACCCAAATTTCAAATTATGTTTTTTAACAAAATACTAAGACTCGAAATAATTTTAAACTTAAATATGCATGTTTGTTATAAAGTTAAGATGGCGTCGCCAGCGGCATGTTTTGGATCTGGATTAATCAAATAAATGACATTTAAACTTTAAAGTATATACCGAAACTAAAACCAAACGTCTGTCAGCTGGCATAACTTAATTTCTTCGAAGTGAACCGTTGATAATTACTTACAGTCACTTTGCTCATGGAAAAAAGTGAAATAACACAGTCTTTCTACGATATTCTGCTTTAAAAGTTTATTTGGTTCGGTTTGTTTTGAATTTCGCACAAAGCTACACGAGGGCTATGTGCGTTAGCCGTCCCTAATTTAACAGTGTAAGACTAGAGAGAAGGCAGCTAGTCATCACCACCCATCGCCATCTCTTGGGTTACTCTTTTACCAACGAATAGTGAAATGGACCTCACATTATAACACCCCCAAAATTGAAAGACCGAGCATGTTTGTTGTGACGGGGTTTCGAACTCTCGAATTAAGAGTCGAGTGCCTTAACCACCTGGCCATGCCGGGGCCTTAAACGTTTAGAGATAAATGAATGGAATATTCTTCTCCGATGAAACTGTTTTCAGTGATTATCAAAACAATATTTTATGTGTAGTGAGTAAGACGTAAAATATTTAAACTGTATAGTATCTCATTAACCAAATTCGAAAGCACTTGTAAACCAAAACTTTTGTTTTCATACACCCAGCTTCTTTCTTTTGTGAATTTTATTCAATACAATGTGTGTAACAAGATTCTGTTTCGTTGTTATTAGTTCTATGTATTTATATATCCCAAGACATCGTTTCACTTGACACTGTGTTCCTTGGGCACGTTTGATTGTTTGTTTGTTTGTTTTTTGGAATTTCGCACAAAACTTCTCGAGGGCTATCTGTGCTAGCCGTCCCTAATTTAGCAGTGTAAGACCAGAAGGAAGGCAGCTAGTCATCACCACCCACCGCCAACTCTTGGGCTACTCTTTTACCAACGAAAAGTGGGATTGACCGTTACATTATAACGCCCCCACGGCTGGGAGGGCGAGCATGTTTAGCGCGACACGGGCGCGAACCCGCGACCCTCGGATTACGAGTCGCACGCCTTACGCGCTTGGCCATGCCAGGCCTTGGCACGTTTGAACCTTCAAAATGCTGTAATTTAACAGTGAAAGTGCCTTTAAGATCCAGAAAAATGGGATTAGACTTGTCCGATAGGTTAGCGTGTCCAGACTGTTAATTCCTTGATATATTATTTGCTACACCTTGCTACAAAAGCACGCTCTGTAGCATGGAGCTACGGGTTCGGTACAAGAGTAACACTTCTATTTCTACTATTCGATCAGACCACTCGACCAAGAGTTCGTGGTAAGTCCAGTTGACTCACTGCCTTACCTCTAGCCCCTCCGGAGGCACACCGGTATGTCTGCTACTTACATACAACGCTAAAAAACCGGATTTCGATACCCGTGATGGACAGAACACAGACGGCCCATTGCGTAGCCTTGTGCTTAATTCAAAACAACCTTTCCTCTAGTCTGTCATTCCGAAAATACAGATTGCGCAGATAACCTTTTGCGTAGTTCTATGCAAAATTCTGGAACAAACAAACCTGAAATATACGTGTGTACATAAGAACAAATATTACAGAGCAAGGGTTGACTTGAATGTTTCCCGAAAACGTCTTTGAAAACACTATAATTGCGACAACACTTTATACTACCATGATCGGTGAGGCACTGGTGTACTTGGACAAAAGAAGTGAAACCGTATGGGAAAGCATTATTTAATTAGTATCGGGAAGTTGCACATGCTTGCTGAGTAGGCAGTTAATGTCTTAATACTGACGTGCTTTCTTGCATCATTGTTTAAACTCTAAGCGATAAAAATCTTTCTTAGCTCTTAACATTCAGTTCACAATAAAAATATGCAAACGTTCCTCAACCTATAAGGAAATACTATCGGTATAAGTTAATATCCCACCCGGAATCTAACAAGTTTTAACAAGGAACTTATGTTTATTCATTAAGTTAAGCCTCGCAGTATTACTCAAGGCCCTCATTACTTAGTCTTATCGTTAGGACAAACTTTACTGAAACAATAGCCTAAGCCTAATAGAAACAGTTATGGGTATGTTTTCACATTCCATGACATATCGTTATATTACTTACACGGAAGCAGTGGCTACCGCGAGGTTAAGAAATTTAGTAATTTAAGCAGCGCTTTGTAATGAGCCTTGGTTGAAAGAAAACGCTTTTCTGATACTCGAATTCTTCATACGAATTTTTCACACGTGAAGGTGTAGCCTTACTGTAGTTGTCGAACAAATGTCAGATTTCCTTGTAGTTTTTAAAGCACAGAAAATAATTTTACTAGGCTTACCAGAAATATCCTTTAATTTGTTTTGTTGTTGTTGTTTTATATACAAATTACAATTGATCATGTCACTTGACGTAATGTATAATTCCTAAGTTATCCAAAGAGTCGTTCAACACTGCGATAGTCACGTGTGAAATATGGCATAGCACATGTGTATAAATACACAAACTTGTTTGTATACAGTTGATACATTCTTACGTACCGAACGTACTCGGTTCATGTGTCAGGTCATCCCATAAGTAATGTCCGAAAATTTAATACAGAAAGTGCATCATTATTTCTGTCTTTGTAGAAGGCTTTAATGACTAAAATGTGTAGTAGGACGTGTATAAAAATGTTCAGACAAATAAAGTAAACTAACCCAACTCCACTTTTTCATATCATTAATCAAAGAAACCCTTATGAATATGGATGTATCTGAGGAGTACATTAGGCATATAATGATTTATGAGTTTAAGAAAAGCAATAGTGCAGCAGAAACTACACGAAACATTCAAGGTGTTTATGGTGCGGAGTCTCTCAATGAAAGAAAATGTCGAAGGTGGTTTCAGATGTTCAGATCAGGTGACTACAGCTTAAGTGATGCACCACGGTCAGGTCGTCCTGTTGAGTTTAATGATGACTTGCTGCTGGTTGCACTTGATGAAGATTGTGCTATAACAGTTGAAGAACTAACACAGAAGCTTTGTGCAACCCATTCATCAGTTCACCGTTGTCTGCAACAACTTGGAAGGGTGTCAAACTTGGAAAATAGGCCCCCCATGATTTAACAGAATCCAACCTTAGAGCAAGAGTGGACATTTGCACTTCTCTGCACTCTGGTCAACGTAACTCACTTTTTTGGACAAGTTAGTGACTGGAGATAAAAAATGTATATTTTATAAAAACATTAAGCGTCGCAGACAATTGCTCAGTGCAGGTAAACTGGTTAAAGCACAGCCCAAAATGGACCTCTACCCTAGGAAAGTCTTGTTAAGTGTTTGATGGGATATTGTTGGTGTGATCCATTTTGAGTTGCTGCCACTCAATGTACCAACTACATCAGACTTTTATTGTCAACAGTTAGATCGCTTGAATGTTGCACTGAAAGAAAAGAGGTCTGCTTTGCACAACCATAAAGGTGTTGTGTTATACCAGGATAATGTACGGCCCCAAACAGCAAGGATCACATCTACAAAGATTGAAGGGCTTGACTGGGAAAAACTTCCACATCCTCCTTATTCTCCAGACTTTGTCCCATCTGATTATCATTTATTCCTAAAGTTACGGAACTATCGTGATGGAAAAGAGGTTAAAACACATTATTTTCCTCTAAACCTCACGGATTTTACAGAAGTGACATTCAGAAGATTGTGAATCGTTGGCAGGAAGTAATTAATAATAATGGTTTGTTTGTTTTGTTTTTTTGGAATTTCGCACAAAGCTACTCGAGGGCTATCTGTGCTAGCCGTCCCTAATTTAGCAGTGTAAGACTAGAGGGAAGGCAGCTAGTCATCACCACCCACCGCCAACTCTTGGGCTACTCTTTTACCAACGAATAGTGGGATTGACTGTAACATTATACACCCCCACGGCTGGGAGGGCGAGCATGTTTAGCGCGACGCGGGCGCGAACCCGCGACCCTCGGATTACGAGTCGCACGCCTTACGCGCTTGGCCATGCCAGGCCGTAATAATAATGGAACATGCATTATTGATTAAATAACATTAAAATCGTTTGAAATCCTTTCTCTTTTCTGAACCTAAAATCGGACATTACTTAAGAAATGACCTGATATATACCCGTCACACCAAACATGCTAGCCATTTCAGTCGTGGAGGCGTTATAAAGTGACGGTCAATCCCACTATTCGTTGGTAAAAGAGTAGCCCAAGAGTTGGCTATGGGTGGTGATGACTAGCTGCCTTCCCTCTAGTCTTACACTGCAAAATTAGGGACGGTTGGCGCAGATAGCCCTCGAGTGACTTTGCGCGAAATTCAAAACAAACCAAACCAAATCATGTATATACACGTAATACGTTTTGACATATTATCGAAACTATGGAATATATTTTCTGATCAACGTGTCATTACGATCCTTATGAAGCAGATCGAAGTTGTTTGTGACTTCAGTACTACACTTCTTTCACCCTACACGAGTTAAAGCTGAGAAATTATTAAACGAATATTCAAGAAGTTTTGAACTGATACAGATATGTACTCAGAGTTCATTAGACGACATATTGGATGTTCTGTATGAGAATAAGTCACTTAGTGGGATATTATTAAAAGCGGAATATTTCTGTAAAAGGCTTCACCTGATTGGTCCTTACAACAGCACGTATATACTGAAAGATTTCTATATAGCACCATACGTAACTGAATTATTTACAAATAAAGAACAATGTTCTTAAAAAACTAGTATGTACGAAAAGTTGTTTTATCATACGTCAAATTCCTTATGTTAGTTTATCATGATTTCATTGAAATTTCTTATGCTAGTTTATCATGGTTTCATTGAAATTTCTTGTGCAAGTTTATCATGGTTTCATTGAAATTTCTTATGCTAGTTTATCATGGTTTCATTGAAATTTCTTGTGCAAGTTTATCATGGTTTCATTGAAATTTCTTATGCTAGTTTATCATGGTTTCATTGAAATTTCTTATGCTAGTTTATCATGATTTCATTGAAATTTCTTGTGCAAGTTTATCATGGTTTCATTGAAATGTCTTGTGCTAGTTTATCATAATTTCATTGAAATTTCTTGTGCTAGTTTATCATGGTTTCATTGAAATTTCTTGTGCTAGTTTATCATGGTTTCACTGAAATTTCTTGTGTTAGTTTATCATGGCTTTATTGAAATTTCTTGTGCTAGTTTATCATGGTTTCATTGAAATTTCTTGTGCTAGTTTATCATGGTTTTATTGAAATTTCTTGCGCTAGTTTATCATGGTTTTATTGAAATTTCTTGTGCTAGTTTATCATGATTTCATTGAAATTTCTTGTGCTAGTTTATCATGGTTTTATTGAAATTTCTTTTGCTAGTTTATCATGGTTTCATTGAAATTTCTTGTGCTAGTTTATCATGATTTCATTGAAATTTCTTGTGCTAGTTTATCATGGTTTCATTGAAATTTCTTGTGCTAGTTTATCATGATTTCATTGAAATTTCTTGTGCTAGTTTATCATGGTTTCATTGAAATTTCTTGTGCTAGTTTATCATGGTTTCACTGAAATTTCTTGTGCTAGTTTATCATGGTTTCATTGAAATGTCTTGTGCTAGTTTATCATGGTTTCATTGAAATTTCTTGTGCTAGTTTATCATGGTTTCACTGAAATTTCTTGTGTTAGTTTATCATGGTTTTATTGAAATTTCTTGTGCTAGTTTATCATGGTTTCATTGAAATTTCTTGTGCTAGTTTATCATGGTTTTATTGAAATTTCTTGTGCTAGTTTATCATGGTTTTATTGAAATTTCTTGTGCTAGTTTATCATGGTTTTATTGAAATTTCTTGTGCTAGTTTATCATGGTTTCATTGAAATTTCTTGTGCTAGTTTATCATGATTTCATTGAAATTTCTTGTGCTAGTTTATCATGGTTTCATTGAAATGTCTTGTGCTAGTTTATCATGGTTTCATTGAAATTTCTTGTGCTAGTTTATCATGGTTTCATTGAAATTTCTTGTGCTAGTTTATCATTATTTTGTTGAAATTCCTTATGCAATGTTATCACGGTTTTATTGAGATTAGTTAAGATCTTTTATAATGATTTCATTAACAATCCTTGATTTATTTTATCATGATTTCGTTAACATTACTGGTTTTGGTGAAATCTCTTATGCTATTTCATCATGGTTTAATTTAAATTAGTTAACACAATTTATAATGCTTTCGTTAACATTCCTATGTTATTTCATTATAGTTTTACTAAAATTATTGAAGATATTTTACCACAGTTTTGCTAACATTCCTTAAAATGTTTAATCGTTAATAATTCTCATATTATTTTCCTGTGATTTCGTGAACATTCATTCCCCATAAATCAGTTTGTTCACAGTTTATGGTAACTGAGCTTAATCAGGAAGGTTTTGGTTTTACAAGTATAGCTTTGTTTTTAACGAGGTGGATCGTGAATTAGTAAAAATAACTAACTGCCTCTAATGTTTTTGCCTTGACTGCGTTTATTATTGAATAAGATATTAACATCAAACACGTTACTGATTAGATACAACAGTCACCGTGAAGGAGCTCAGTGAAGCCATTGTACTGAAAAGGATAATCAACCGTTTATGAGGTCAAGCCAATGAGTTAACTCATACAGCTGGTTTCCCGGTGAAGATGAAATCGTGACTCGTTGGGAAAGTAGTTTATTATACAATTAAGTTAAGATGATCTTTTACACTATGTATAATAAGTACTTTTATCAAGTGGCCATCACGAGTGAGATATAGTGATCTTTCGTGGCCTTGCGCTAGTCTAACCAGTTCTTCTCGTCTGTGATGAATTACACCGACCAACGACCAACAGGAAATTTTAGGATCACGTTATAACGGTTATTGTGTTTTCGGTAATTTACTAATCCTGACTGATCCAGATTTCATAATGAGCATCTACGTCATAACCAAGAAATTGGTTATGATGTATCTTAGTTTATCAACAACTAACACTTTAATACACTCGAGAGAATAGAAAGACGTCTTTATCTGTTTCTAACTTACTAGTCAAGGAAAATTAACTGCTTTCCATTTACAGGTGACAAACAGAGGGTTAAAGTGGCGACTGTTATGTTAATGTCAATCCTGTGATTGTGTAAGTCAGCGAAGATAAACGATGCTGCCGCCATGTTTTTCACAGCGTTAGTAATAGATTTTTAAATATTATTGTTCGTTAGTAAAGTATACAGAAATAGAAATAACTCTTTTCAAGAGAAGGGGTTACATCACGACTATAATTGTTTTCTGTGCTCAAATCCGCAAGTTTCAGCCAACAGGTAGATTTCCAATCACTGTAAATCATTACAATAAAAAATAATCCCTATGAATAGAAACAGTTTGGAACAATACAAAAGAATTATCTGTTTAGATAAACCCTTATTTATCAGTGTGTAAATGTAAGTGCTGGACACCATCAGCAACGATGGTACCTCACACTTTGGATTTATTCTTCCTTCTAAAAGGGTCAAAGTATCCGATCTATGCTACAAAAACATTACCTGCACCACATTAGTAGTTATAGCAGATTGTGTTGAGGATTTGTTTGTTTTGGAATTTCCCACAAAGCTACTCGAGGGCTATCTGTGCTAGCTGTCCCTAATTTAGCAGTGTAAGACTAGAGGGAAGGCAGCTAGTCATCACCACCCACCGCCAACTCTTGGGCTACTCTTTTACCAACGAATAGTGAGATTGACCGTCGCATTATAACGCCCCCACGGCTGAAAGGGCGAGCATGTTTGGCGCGACGGGGATTCGAACCCGCGCCCCTCAGATTACGAGCCGCACGCCTTAACACGCTTGGCCATGCTGGGCCCTGTGTCAAGAAAAGAACCTAAACAGAGTCAAGTATGTTTTATGGCGTTTTCAATATTTTCCTTTTACGTTCAGAAAAAAAGCGAATGAAATGCGACTCCACAAACCACATAACTTACTTTTAGTCATTACCTATCCATATTGTAACACTGAATTCGCTTGTTTAATTTACCCTTCATATACGAAGTTTTCAAGCTATTTGTTCCGATGTGGTTCAGTTCTGGTCCCGCTGTATAAGTAACAATTCAGCTGGTACACAAACTAATACCTGTTGTTACTTTACCGTACAACATTTGTCCTCAGTTTATCACACATCCACAACTCTTTCTTGCGAGAGACACATTTCTATCTCACGTTCACTGTTGATATAGTCAAATGGCAGTTATGTTTAAATAACTCTACTTCCACTGTTGATACCGGCCCGGCATGCCCAGCTGGTTACGGCGCTCTAGTCGCAATCTGAGAATTGTAGGTTCGAATCTCCGTTACACCTAACATTTTCGCCTTTTAAGCCGTCAGCAAGCTATAATGTAGGTCAATCCCACTATTTATTTGTGAAAGAGTGACCCAAGAGTTGGCGGTGGGTGGTGATGACTAGCTGCCTTCCCTCTAGTCTTGCATTGCTAAATTAGGGACGGCTAGCGCAGATAGCCCTCGTGTAGCTTTGCGTGAAATTCTAAAAGAAACATCTTTAAGAACGAACTTCTGCTAGACGGCCACTAACCATTATGACCCTTTAAAAGTCAGATACAGCTTTGCACTCACTTACTTACTATATCTTAGCATAGGAAAGATGTGACTATAAATCTAAATTCATTGGCCAAAATCAATCAAAATATCGAATTAATTTGCACATAAAAGCAAATGGCGTGTTATACAAACATGAAAACTGTACATACTCGTACAAGCAGGTAAAAAACGCCATGATAATATAATAGCGAGGGTTAGGACAATAAAAGTTTAATAACTCTTTTAAGTAGTTAAAAATGTCAATAAACTTATTTTAAGACAATCTGGCCTTCATTTTCTACATTGGACAATTTTTCGAAAAGTTGTCTGTAACCTGTGACGGGTCAATTTTTAAAATACAAGTTCTCTATTAGTATCCTTATAACTGGCAAATATTTATTAAAATAAACTGCACACTTAACCACAGTTTAGTTTCTAATACTCGTAACCTAGAGGGAGCAGAAAGTAAAATACAAATAGGAAAAGAGGGCCCTCTAGTGGTGTCTAATTCCTCTCTGTAAGTAATTCACAGAAATTTAGTTACTGTTTGTTTGTTTTTTGAATTTCGCATAAAGCCTACTCGAGGGCTATATGTGCAAGCCGTCCCTAATTTAGTAGTGTAAGACTAGAGGGAAGGCAATTAGTCATCACAACCCACCGCCAACTCTTGGGCTACTCTTTTACCAACGAATAGTGGGAATGACCGTCACATTATAATGCACCCACGGCTGAAAGGACAAGCATGTTTGGCGCGACGGGGATGCGAAACCGCGACCCTCAGATTACGCGTCGCACGCCTTAACACGCTTGGCCATGCCGGGCCTGGGTTACTGTGTATTTAACGCACAGCTAATCCGTAATAAAGTTCTCTCAAAACATTTCTTTGTTAGTAAACCGGCAGTCTTAAATTTAAAATTCTATTTAATGTTATAGTCGTGGATTCTGACTATTCTTTTTTGACTTGAGTTAAATGTAAAACGGCACATAAAATTAGCTCTGAGGTCGACCAATTCGAATGCCCAGCGTGCAGGACGTGTTTCTAATAAACGTTACAAAGTGTGTTGGAGCTAAGGGCCGGCATGGGAACATTCTTTCTTGCTTTATTTTTTAAGAACTATCGTGCGATCTCGTGTCGCCCTCTGGCGTTAAGTAAGATCAGGCAAAGAGCGTTACCAACACCTGCATATCGGTGCTCGTTCTAATTACGTTGCGAGTTAACACAGTAACTGTGCGCGTGTATGAAGAACAACAAACACACAAGTTACTGTATTTTCTTCATGACCTTTAAAGAGAACAGTTATGTCAGATTTCAACCAATCAAGGCAGTTTTTCTCCAGTCAATATATAATCATCTTATCGTTCATGAATCCATATAATCTATATATATATAAAAAGTTTAATCATAATATAAATTTTGAAGTTTCTTTTTTTCATTCATTAATAAGAAGAACGCGAAACAAGTTCCACAAACACATAATCTCTTGCCACACCAAACATGCTTGCCCTTTCAGCCGTGGGGGCATTATAATGTAACGGTCAATCCTACCATTCGTTGGTAAAAGAGTAGCCCAAAAGTTGGCGACCACTAGCTG
Source organism: Tachypleus tridentatus (assembly GCF_004210375.1). Lineage (NCBI taxonomy): Eukaryota > Metazoa > Arthropoda > Merostomata > Xiphosura > Limulidae > Tachypleus > Tachypleus tridentatus. The sequence continues at coordinate 139,094,129 of NC_134826.1, forward strand.
CCTTCCTTTTAGTATTCCACTGCGAGATAACGGTTTAGTTGACCGTCACCTCATAACGCTCCAACCGCTGAAAGGGCGAGCATGCTTGATGCGAGCGGGATTCAAACCCGCGCTCTTCGGATTACGAATCGAACGCCTTAACACGCTTGACCATGCCGGGCCCTACGTTCAGCTCGTAGATCAAGAGACTATGTTTTTTGTTGTTAGTGTTGTGTTTTTTGTTTTTGTTTTTTTACCACCAATGATTAAGACTATTTGCTTATTTCAGCGAGAGATAACAGATGGAAAATATCAAGTAACATTGAGATAACAAGAAGCCAGTTACTTTCAATAATGTAACAGCTAAAATACCAAGTAACACTAACAGCAAGTTGAGTTGCTGGTCCACCAGTTTTAGCGAAATAACCGCTAAAATGCCAAATAAGGTTGAAGTAACAACGAGGTCATCAATATTCACGAAATTACAGCTAGAATGTTAAGTAACTTAGAGGTAATGCTAATAGTTAGCCCGACAATTTCAACGAGTTAACATACGTAACAAGGACTTTAACACGACAGCATTCTAACCATAATTTTGTTAACACTCCCACGAAAAGACGTTTCTAGTCCTGATTTCTTAAGCCCGTTCCCCTGGCTGTTGTTTCGCTAGATAGTAGATAGGGACAGTGGGAATCTCGTAATCCATTCATTAATGGATTTAAATGGAAATTTCATTTAAATACAAAATTATTAGCCTAATATTAATAACCTTTCAAGTTGCTCTGGGGCCTATTAGGCCCCATTTTTCGTAGGAGTGTTAAAGAGTGTTTTTGAGTAGCTGGAAATATACAACAGCAGTCCTTAGAAAAGATATTGACAAAGCATACCAAAAGCTAAATTTAAGATCAGTGCTCGTGGGATTTTGGATTTTTTTTTAGGTTATTGTTTCCCTAACTGACCCCTGAGCCACTTATACTACCGCCAAGTTAGTTTCGAAATTCTGTTTTTCATGTTTCAAACGATGATTCTAATTCAGTAATTAATCGACCTATATTATTGGCGATCAAAACAATTCATCTAGTTGGCTATCGGCTACGTTACTTCTAGGATTTTTACTATACGATCTTGCATGGAAGACATTTTTTTCGCTGTCCAAGTAAACCAGCAAAATAGAAAAGGCAGCTGTTGTGGTTTTGAAGCTGATCCAGTTTTATTTTTATTATTATTGCGTTAATACGTATAAAAAGTCTTCCAGTATAGAGATCAGCCTTTAATAAAGTACGAAATTAGAAACGTCATAAGAAACAATATTAAGGTTTACTCAGCTGTGGCCGTCAAGTGGGCATTTCATACATTTATTTAAAGCCACATAAAATTGACCGATAAATAACACCTGTTTTCCTACTTGTTGCCCGGCATGGCCAGGTAATTAGGGGCGCTCGACTTGTAATCTGAAGGTCGCGGGTTCAAATCTCCGTCACACCAAATATACTCGCCATTTCAGCCATGGGGAGTTAGTATTTGAGAATCAATCACACTATTCGTTGGTAAAAGAGTAGCCCAAGAGTTGGCTGTAGGCAGGTGATGACTAGCTGCCTTCCCTCTAGTCTTACACTGCTAAATTAGGAACGGTTAGCGCAGATAATCCCTCGAATAGTTTTGTGCAAAATTAAAAAAAAAAAACAATAACGCACCCACATATTAAACCGTGGGGAACAGTGTGTGATATCAAGGGATTTGAATCCGTATCGCCAGCTCTAAAATTTATGATTCTACCACACAACCAATCAGTGCCAGTTAGAAACCTCTCCGCCTAGTTTCTAAAGCACATGCGTTTATGCGTGTTATACCCTAATTGCTGCTTTCGTGCGTTTAGGGACAAAATGTGACACAGAAGTGTCCCGGATGTAAATACAAAAATTAATTGTTCATAATTTTCTGCTATAAAATAAAAGACACCTCACCCTTCCAGGCCGTGGGTAAGCTATAATATTAACGGTCAAGATCCGTCGGCCCGGCATGGTCAGGTGGGTTAAGACGTTTGACCCGTAATCTGAGGGTTGCGGGTTCGAATCCCGGTCACATAAAACATGCTAGCTTTTTCAGCCGTAGGGCCATTATAATGTTTCGGTCAATCCCACTACTCGTTGGTAAAAAAGTAGTCCAAGAGTTGGCGATGACTAGTTGCCTTCCCCCTAATTTTACACTGCTAAATTAGGGACGGCTAGCACAGATAGCCCTCGAGTAGCTTTGCACGAAATTCAAAAACAAACGATGTTACTGTTTTAGGCTTACCTGTATGTATCGTAATCCTAACCCTAATAATTCGTTCATAGTAAAAACGAGTCAGGTAGCCCCATTGTACTTAATGTAAGCGGCAGTGGTAATTTAAAAAGTAAAACACATACAAGGTTACATTAATAAACGTGATAAAGTGTCCATGTTTATCGCTTAACTTGTAAATTAGAAATATACGTTAACGCCTGAAGAACCCTTAAACTTTTCAATTTCCTTATAAGCTCAGATATTAACGTCAGTTTGTTTGTTGAGTTTTGCGCAAAGAAACTCGAGGTCTCTTGTACACTACCTGCCACTAATTCTGAAGTTATAGACTAGTCAACACCACCCATAGTCAGATCTTAAGCTAATCTCTTCCCGAAAATAGTGAGTTTAACCATCACATTATTATGATACCACAATCCTCACATAAAATAAATATATAATAATATATATGATTCTACCAAATTTTATTTATATCTAAAGATCCGAACTGTTTTCTGAAATCAATTCGATTTTTTATAAGTTTATTTAGGGGGGGGGGTACAGTATGTTCTTCATTAATGAAATGTTTCGCTTCACTTTCTATCTGCAAAGCTACAAAAGTGTTACCTGGCATAGTCATTCCTAATGTTGAGCCCCATAAAGATTAACGATAAAATTATGGGCTTATAACTTTAAAAATCGGGGTCGATATTTGCGGTGGGCAGAGATCAGATAACCCATAGTATAGCTTTGCGCTTAATAACAAGCAAACCTAATTTTAACTGATACATAAAGACAGCTACTCAACGGCATCTGCTATCATTCTTATAGCGCCTGTAACTTCAGAGTAGCGAATGCATTTCGTATTTTTCTTCTTTTTTTTAGGGCATGGGACGCGAACCATAAATCCTCAGAATTCAAGTGAAGGAACACTAACGATTAGGCTTATCAGATGTTGATACTTATTCAGCAGATTTGAGAATCGAAGCTATAAATTAGCATAGAACTCTGAGTATGAATAAATACAGTAAAATAAAATGAATTATAAGTTGTTAATAATTAAACATAGGTGACCACATAGTCGACTTTATATCACAAAGAAGCTTGTCGCGCTTTTATTTGATTATAAAGTTTTTTTCCACATGTCTGAGCTTTGCTTTTATTTTTTAAATGAGCGAAATATATCACAGAGATACGAACTTAATAACGATTATTCCAAGAATGTCATTCATATTTGTTTATATGACATATTTATATTGTTTGTATGTTTGTTTTTGGATTTCGCACAAAGCTACTCGAGGGCTATCTGTTTATATGGCATATTTGTTTTGTTTATATGACATATTTATTTTGTTTATATGACACAGTTATTTTGTTTATACGACATGTATATTTATATGGCACATTTATTTTGTATATAGCACATTTATTTTGTACATATTACATATTTTTTATATGATACATTTGTTTTGTTTATACGACATATATATGTTTATATGACAGATTTCTTTACAGAACACATTTTGTATGTATCACGCATTTCTTTATATGACACATTTATTTTGTTTATATTACATATTCATTTATTTCTACTACACATTTGTTTATACGACACCTTGATTTTCATTAAAACAAAATATGGCACATTTATTTGTATTACACATTTGTTTATACAACACCTTGATTTTCTTTAAAACAAAATATGACACATTTATTTGTATTACACATTTGTTTATACGACACCTTGATTTTCTTTAAAACAAAATATGACACATTTATTTGTATTACACATTTGTTTATACGACACCTTGATTTTCTTTAAAACAAAATATGACACATTTATTTGTATTACACATTTGTTTATACGACACCTTGATTTTCTTTAAAACAAAATATGACACATTTATTTGTATTACACATTTGTTTATACGACACCTTGATTTTCTTTAAAACAAAATATGACACATTTATTTGTATTACACATTTGTTTATACGACACCTTGATTTTCTTTAAAACAAATATGACACATTTATTTGTATTACACATTTGTTTATACGACACCTTGATTTTCTTTAAAACAAAATATGACACATTTATTTGTATTACACATTTGTTTATACGACACCTTGATTTTCTTTGTAACAAAATATGACACATTTATTTGTATTACACATTTGTTTATACGACACCTTGATTTTCATTAAAACAAAATATGACACATTTATTTGTATTACACATTTGTTTATACGACACCTTGATTTTCTTTAAAACAAAATATGACACATTTATTTGTATTACACATTTGTTTATACGACACCTTGATTTTCTTTAAAACAAAATATGACACATTTATTTGTATTACACATTTGTTTATACGACACCTTGATTTTCTTTTTAAAACAAATTTTCTTTAAAACAAAATTTGACACATTTATTTGTATTACACATTTGTTTATACGACACCTTTATTTTCTTTAAAACAAATATGACACATTTATTTGTATTACACATTTGTTTATACGACACCTTGATTTTCTTTAAAACAAAATATGACACATTTATTTGTATTACACATTTGTTTATACGACACCTTGATTTTATTAAAACAAATATGACACATTTATTTGTATTACACATTTGTTTATACGACACCTTGATTTTCTTTGAAACAAAATATGACACATTTATTTGTATTACACATTTGTTTATACGACACCTTGATTTTCTTTAAAACAAAATATGACACATTTATTTGTATTACACATTTGTTTATACGACACCTTGATTTTCTTTAAAACAAAATATGACACATTTATTTGTATTACACATTTGTTTATACGACACCTTGATTTTCTTTAAAACAAAATATGACACATTTATTTGTATTACACATTTGTTTATACGACACCTTGATTTTCTTTAAAACAAAATATGACACATTTATTTGTATTACACATTTGTTTATACGACACCTTGATTTTCTTTAAAACAAATTTGACACATTTATTTGAATTACACATTTGTTTATACGACACCTTGATTTTCTTTAAAACAAAATATGACACATTTATTTGTATTACACATTTGTTTATACGACACCTTGATTTTCTTTAAAACAAAATATGACACATTTATTTGTATTACACATTTGTTTATACGACACCTTGATTTTCTTTAAAACAAAATATGACACATTTATTTGTAATACACATTTGTTTATACGACACCTTGATTTTCTTTAAAACAAAATATGACACATTTATTTGTATTACACATTTGTTTATACGACACCTTGATTTTCTTTAAAACAAATTTGACACATTTATTTGTATTACACATTTGTTTATACGACACCTTGATTTTCTTTAAAACAAATATGACACATTTATTTGTATTACACATTTGTTTATACGACACCTCGATTTTCTTTAAAACAAAATATGACACATTTATTTGTATTACACATTTGTTTATACGACACCTTGATTTTCTTTAAAACAAAATATGACACATTTATTTGTATTACACATTTGTTTATACGACACCTTGATTTTCTTTAAAACAAATTTGACACATTTATTTGAATTACACATTTTTTTATACGACACCTTGATTTTCTTTAAAACAAATTTGACACATTTATTTGTATTACACATTTGTTTATACGACACCTTGATTTTCTTTAAAACAAAATATGACACATTTATTTGTATTACACATTTGTTTATACGGCACCTTGATTTTCTTTAAAACAATATATGACACATTTATTTGTATTACACATTTGTTCATACAACACCTTGATTTTCTTTGAAACAAATATGACACATTTATTTGAATTATACATTTGTTTATACGACACCTTAATTTTCTTTGAAACAAAATATGACACATTTATTTGTATTACACATTTGTTTATACGACACCTTGATTTTCTTTGAAACAAAATATGACACATTTATTTTCAATTACAACAGTAAACACCTGTTTCGCTGCCCTGTTGTCCCTTTTCATTCAGCCCTAACTATGTAATTAAAAATGTTCTAACTCATTATTATAACAACTTTATATCAGAGATTCCATGAAATAGGAACATTATTTCAACGCCAGTGGCTAAAATTAAATAGTAGTCGTCATGATAATTATACACTTTCAGAGGCGTAATCATTATTCAACTGTTTCGTACTTGTACCACGAGATTGTTTTTGACCCATAATTTATCGCTTACTTATAATTCCCCATGATTTTAAAATTTAGGCGGAGCTCCTGTATAGTAGAGCATAGAATGATTGAAAATATTAGCATTACAACTCGCCATTCTTTTATAACTCGTACTTTTATTACTGAGATTTAATTTCGCTCCAAATCGCTCGAGCAAAGTACGAAAAGTTTATTGGTTGTTGTTTTTTTTAAATTTCGCGCAAAGCTACACAAGGGCTATTTACGCTGGCCGTTCCTAATTTAGCAGTGTAAGACTAGAGGGAGGACAACTAGTCACCACCACCCACCGCCAACTCTTTGGCTACTTTTTTTACCGAGCATGTTTGGTGTGATGGGGATTCGAACCTGCGACCCTCGGGTTACTGGTCGAACGCCTGGCCATGTCGGGGCTAGTACGGAACGTTTAGTTGATCTTACAACGCTTCAAATCACGTAAATAATGTGAAAAATGAAACGTGTTGATTTTATTACGCTTTAAGCCGTTCGAGGTGATCCATATTTTAAATAATATCTCTATAGTAAATACGACAGCAGCATTTGCATTGTCTATTTTTATTTTAATGTCTCAAACAATCTATAGTTTACTTTTTACTTAGAACAACACCCGTTATTTTTGTTCCTCCTCTAAGTGATGTCGCGTTCTTCACGCACGCTTTACTCTACGACTTTGTCACAGAAAATTCACCAAAGAAAAATCTTCAAACGATAACATTATTCAATATGGCGTCTCCACGCGCTTTACGAATGTTTTATATCCAATAACAATACCAAACATTACGGACATTACAATTATGTAGGCTTATCCACCCATTAAAATTCATGTCTTTGTAGAAAATATCAGTTTAAGGAAAAAACAATGGATTCCATTCCGAACCTTTTGAATATCGTGTTTTCAACACGTGTTTAAGTAGCACTTACGTCAAGTGTGTAATTCTCGGGGTCGCATCTGCACTTTTTTGTTTGATATGATTGAGGCCTAATCCAAACACTCGTGATTGTATTGTTGTAAGTCTATGTGAATGTATTAATTAAAAGACAGTCAGTTCATCCAGGTGAGTTTTTCGCAGTCTTCTCTGTTTATAGTCCATTGATTCATGCCTGTATTATTCTCAGTCGATATCTGCTGAACCTACAACCCTCTCAGTCGATATCTGCTGAACCTACAACCCTCTCAGTCGGTATTTGCTGAACCTACAACCCTTTCAGTCGGTATTTGCTGAACCTACAACCCTCTCAGTCGATATCTGTTGAACCTACAACCCTCTTAGTCAATATCTGCTGAACCTACAACCCTCTCAGTCGATATCTGCTAAACCTACAACCCTCTCAGTCGATATCTACTGAACTTACAACCCTTTCAGTCGATATCTGCTGAACCTACAACCTCCTAAGTCGATACTTGCTGAACCTACAACCCTCTCAGTCGATATCTGCTGAACCTACAACTCTCTTAGTCGATATCTTCTGAACCTACAGCCTCCTCAGTCGATATCTGCTGAACCTACAACCCTCTTAGTCGATATATGACTTCATTATTTCTACTATGTGTGCGTCGTTTCTGTTTCGTTCACTTTTGCGTTTATCTCTTTTTATTGATGTAATTTTAGTTTGTATGTAATCGTTTCTATGGATTTTTGAGGCTTCTAATTAGGCAGAATGACATCTTGATACCACATTATCACTAGATGAATATTTTCGTTTCTTCCTGAATATTTGTAACAAAGAAACCTTTTTTGAGTCGTAGCAATATTTCATCCACCTTCTTATCTTATCTTTAAATACAATTTTTTATGCTTACATTCCAGTAACGCTAATGTCCGCTAATGTTTCACCACCTACAGTGGTCATTGTCAGGCAAGTAAGGTCCAAAATTGTATTAAAAAAACTCACAAACGTTTGAATAATACTAGTAATAACAGTAAAAAGAAATACTGCATCCTGTTCTGGTCAATGGTTCTTTGTATTTGGTATCCTTTAGTTCTGTGAAATGGTATTGTTAGGCCTAACAGGTCTCAAGTTCAATGGCTTTTGAATAATACATAATTTCAAGTCCTATTCTTACGTTACCATTTCCCTTAATTAGAATTGGCACTATTCTTATAACTATTCGTTGGTAAAAGAGTAGCCCAAGAGTTGGCGGTGTGTGGTGATGACTAGCTGACTTCTTTATAGTTTTACACTGCTAAATTAGGGATGGCTAGAGCAGATCGTCCTGGTGCAGTCTTGCACGAAATTCAAAATAAACAAATAGGCTGTTTTACCAGGAAAGGTGTCCCCACCGTAACTGTAACTTCTATTCTAAGAGAGGTTCTCACTTTAATTGAACTTGAATAAATGTTTCTATTCTACGAGGTGGGTTTTCACGTTAATTACTAAAGACGTTTAGAGAACAACGTCTCAACTGTCGTTTAAAAAAACTTGTCATTTGACAGTGAATGGAAAGCTACAGCCTTTTAATTCACTTTTCCAAAACGTTGTTAACGCTATCTGAAACTACACGTGGTTCTACGCACTTGGTAACAAGAAATTAACAGAATGCTATCACTTTCGAGAAACATATATTTATTTAAACTTTTTGTTGTACTTAGCAGTTACACGTTTAGACTGAACTACCAGCTGTCCAATGTACTTTATATAGAGCCGTGTCTTATTTTGCGGCCCGGCATGACCAGGTGGGTTGAGGCGTTCGACTGGTAATCCGAGGGTCACGGGTTCGCATCCCCGTCGCGCCAAACATGCTCGCCCTTTCAGCCGTGGAGGCGTTATAATGTGACGGTCAATCCCACTATTCGTTGGTAAAAGATTGGCTCAAGAGTTGGCGGTGTGTGGTGATGACTAGCTGCCTTCCCTCGAATCTTACACTGCTAAATTAGGGAAGACTAGCGGAGATAGCTCTTGCGTAGCTTTGCACGAAAATCTAAAAAAAAAAAATGCCTTATTTTACCATAATCTATTACAGTTGTCACAACCCAGACATGGTCAAAATATTTATAATACCCACATTCAACTGTTACTTTACAAATTAGTGAAGTACACTTAACCATTCTATAAAACTTGTTACCAATCATTAGTTCTGTATGCTTTTATACCAGTCGACAATAGCTAAAGAACATTAAACTTCATTAATAGTTTGCCTACGTCAGCCGTTGCACATATTAATGGAGAGCACAGTATATAAAGACCTCACTTCTAGGTAATAGCCCTGAGCGTATGGAATCAGTGTTTGATGCATATGAGCTTGTTTAAGTTTTAACAACATCAACAGCTTTGTTACGCGCTCTTCTATTGTTCTATCGCGGTGTTGAAACTGTGATGAAGCTCCTGATACCGAAAACATATATAGGATAACACCCCTGGACGAATTTCATGCATGTATACACTTTAACGCTAACCGTCGTTGGTTGCTTTGTTGTTGTTTGTTTGTTTTTTGTACTGTGTTCACTTATTTGTTTTTCGGAGCATGCTTTCTGAGGATCGTCACCTTGTCATTGGTACTCTGTTTAGAACTTTAGAACCACCTTGGTAGGTTATGTTGAGCAAGCCGAGTACAATATTGTATGTATGCTTTCGTATAATGAAGTCATTTTTTATAGCCTTAAAACACTAGTAGTCATATGTTTTACTGGTGTTTTTTTTCAAGTTATATTTAGTATTTATTTCCTTTTTTAACAGATTATTAACATAATAAAACAGTTGTTTAGGCGTGAAAGACGAACTCGATTTATTAATTGCAAAAATATGTGTAAAGTATAACGGATAATATAATATACGTTCTAGAGACGCGTAGCAATGAGTATCGAAAGTTTATATTGAGAAAACGTTTCTCAGAAAACTTAAACATGGTTTTCTTGTTGGTTTGCCTATCACTGAGCGCCACTTCATGTTTTCTATTGACGTACGCATCTCTCGTGGTTTACTGAACAGCCTATTGGACGCTCTAACTTCTCTTATTGATACTGAGTGAAGTCAGTTAACGAGCATTTTCAAACTTATCGCTTATTTCATAACTGAAGTTTAAAGATTCGTTTGAAGCTACTTGAAAAGAGTGGCGTTCGTCTTGGTTTAATACAGGACTCAAGACATGTGGATCGAAACCAAAGTGACGCACCTAAAATAAAAGGCCTATGAAATCAGCTTGGTGACGTATGGATTTATAACAACCAATCATGTGAGAATGTGTGAATAAACCTAGCCAATCAAGTAAGTATATGTGAATAAAACTATCCAATTATATGAATATACGTCAAAAACGTATACTTTGTAACAGATCTTATCAGGCCAACAGTTTAACATGTAAATAAGAAATAATAAACTTAAACTGCATCTCAGTGATGTGGAGAAAACCCACTTGTAGAGAAATATTTTTGTAAAAATGTCTCGTTTGGGTTGAGAAAATATTTTACGATGAGGAGCGAACAACGTTTCGACCTTCTTCGGTCATCGTCGAGAAGTGCAAGTCTTTGTGTTTTCTTAGTATATTTGTACTTATCTATTACCAATATGTCTGAACTAGCATACCTGTGAACCTGACGATGGCCAAAGAAGGTCGAAATGCTGTTTGCTCCTCATCGTAAAATATTTACGAGCCGTTTTTACATATACATTAAAAAGCATCTGCTCATTTACTGCGTACAGAAAGTGCGAAGCTCGCGAGTCTTTGTATGTCAGAATAACTATAATTCTTCTATATATTGCTTGTTATAGAAAATTAAGACATGAGATACGCAATTAGAAATTCCATAACATAAAACAAACCGTGTAAATAAATATTTGCGATGAACTATTAACATTACGTGAATAGTACAACAAGAAGTTTTAACATTACGTGAACAGTACAACAAGAAGTTTTAACATTACGTGAACAGTACAACAAGCAGTTTTAACATTACGTGAATAGTACAACAAGAAGTTTTAACATTACGTGAACAGTGCAACAAGAAGTTTTAACATTACGTGAACAGTACAACAAGCAGTTTTAACATTACGTGAATAGTACAACAAGAAGTTTTAACATTACGTGAACAGTACAACAAGAAGTTTTAACATTACGTGAACAGTGCAACAAGAAGTTTTAACATTACGTGAACAGTGCAACAAGAAGTTTTAACATTACGTGAATAGTACAACAAGAAGTTTTAACATTACGTGAATAGTACAACAAGCAGTTTTAACATTACGTGAATAGTACAACAAGAAGTTTTAACATTACGTGAACAGTACAACAAGAAGTTTTAACATTACGTGAACAGTACAACAAGAAGTTTTAACATTACGTGAATAGTACAACAAGAAGTTAAACTGGAAAGGAGAAGAGGCGGAATCTTTGATGTTACAGTTGCGCTCGGAGTTTAAGTAGGATTTGCAAACTTAACCATTTAAACAAAACTGTCATTGTACTTAGAAACTCGATAGGTTTTGCTGTTTTTTTTCTGGGTTTAAAGAGTGTGTATGAATCATTACTTGTTTTTCTATTTATATCTGGCCTCCAGTGGCACAGCGATAGGTATGCTGACTTACAACGGTAGATATCAGCGTTCGATACCCGTAATGGATAGAGCACAAATAGCCTATTTTTTATCTTGGTGTTTAATTACAAACAAACTGTTTATATTTGTTTGTTTGTTTTGTATTTTGCACAAAGCTACTCGAGGGCTATCTGCGCTATGCGTCCCTAATTTAGCAGTTTAAGACTAGAGGGAAGGCAGCTAGTCATCACCACCCACCGCCAACTCTTGGGCTACTCTTTTACCAACGAATAGTGGGATTGAGCGTCACGTTACAACGCCCCCACGGCTGAAAGGGCGAACATGTTTGGTGCGACAGGGATTCGAACCCGCGACTCTCGGATTACGAGTCGAACGCCCTAACACGCTTGGCCATGTCGGGCCTAATCATTTTCTGACAGTAATGTTTTAAAAAAATAATTGTTTTTCATGATTACAGTTATCATAATTTTTGTTTTATGTTCAGCTGCTATTGTAAAGATCTCTTAGGGCTAACAGTTAAACACGTTAGGAAAAACACAGTTTAATGAATGGTACCTTAACTGACCTCATGGGATCAGAGCTGGATTACATATAACTTGAGTTAACTGTAGTTTTTGTTTTGTTTTGATTCTGTGCAACATGTTCGGAGTAATATGAAATTATAGCTTAGCATTTGGAGGTTTTCCAGGTGACGAGAGCATTAGCACATTTATGAAACACATTCTAATATTTAGTTTTTTTTTCAAACACATTGCTAGATACTAACACTATTGTTAACGAAATAAAGATGTATGGCTCACAGAAAGGTCAGAGGTGGGGCTGGTTATGAGTAGGCAACGCATGCCCCTGCACAGGGCATCCATCTCAAGGGGCACCAAGATCGACATAGCAATTAGTAGCTCTTGTTAGTTTTACAGGGGCGCCGAATACAAAATTCGCATAGGCCACAATCGTACCTAGGGCCCGCTCTGATTTGAGGGCTTATTACTCTAAAAAGTGGGTTTCGATACCTGCGCTGGGAAGAATTAGCGAACTTCTAAGCTATCGACGTCTCTCTGGGAAAGATGTAATGACGAAATTTTGAAATAATAAACGTTTTGTTTGTTTGTTTCGAATTAAACACAAAGCTGCACAATGGGCTATCTCTGCTCTACCCACCACGGGTATCGAAACACAGTTTCTAGCGGTGTGAGTCTGTAGGCATAACTCTGTGCTGGTGGGAAGACACTTATAAAGATACATTTTGGTAACATAGGTCGTTATTTTATTTACCTTAATAGAAATATCTCGTGATAAACTCCAGTTTACGTTGAATACAATCAATAATAATATTCAAGGATGTAGTTTATACGACAATAAAAATGTCCCAAATTTAAGTATCCAATAAAACATAGTTTGATATGTATTCCAAAACAATTTCCTATGGATCTCTGAGCACTCGACTGTTGTTTAAATAAAACAATACGTTGGCTTTGTTCGTGGAAACATTTTTCTTACTTAATATAAAACAAAATAAGAAATTGTATATCAAAAGAAAATTAATAATAAACACGTGCTTTTAATATTCGATAATTTCATATGGTCTTAAGGATTATTTACAGAATTTAACCTCGTTTCTTTCCTAATAGTTCACTAAAATAGTGATTGCTCCTTTTCAGTCTGTATTAAACATTAAACCCCTGTGGGTACTGATTGACAGTTATTGATTATGTACCATTGTTTTACTAACAAAAGCTTTGGCATTGTCTTTTAATTTTCTGCGCACCTTTGATGACGTAGTTCTAGTGTGGTGCCACGCCGGCACGCTTTAATAAACGTTATTAAGTCTCTGTACAGTGATGTTGACGGCCTCAATTAGTGAGAAAGGGTTCAGCTGTGATTTATCTACTTGCAACGCGTCTTTTTACGTAAAATGAAGAAATAGATTTAAAAACATGTATGCGTTTAACTACATATCTTTCGTTACGAATCACTTTACAGATAATTGAGGACAAAATCACGGCCCGGCATGGCCAAGTGTGTTAAGACGTTCGATTCGTAATCCGAGGGTCGCTGGTTCGAATCCCGGTCGCACCAAACATGATCGTCCTTTCAGCCATGGGTGCGTTATAATGTGACGGTTAATCCCACTATTCGTTGGTAAAAGAGTAGCCCAATAGTTGGCGGTGGGTGGTGCTGGCTAGCTGCCTTCTCTCTAGTCTTACACTGCTATGTTAAGGACGGCTAGCACAGATAGCCCTCGTGTAGCTTTGCGCGAAATTCAAAAGACTGACAAAGTCATGAAACTTACTTCAAATGAGTTAATGTAAAAATAAACTGCCTTTACACAACAACTTTAATTAATGACTCGCATGTATTGTTACCTTTCACCAGTTGTTCTTTTAACAATGTATTTTGCTGGTGAAAATCGTCGCTTGAACGTTAAAGGATATATCTTCTGAAAGATTCGATCTTCGAACGTTTTAACTCTAGGCTACTAATCTAACAACGCACTTGTTAGCAAATAATTTCATCACATCAGCATCAATTTCATTATGATGAGGAATCCAACATTGAAATAATAAAGTTTAAAAGACAGCTTGAACTGCTAATAAAATAAAAAGTATTATTGCAAGTTTAAATCAATAACCAATGTACAATGTTTCGAAGTACCTGATTATGACAAGGCGTTATACATTTATTACTGTATTAATCTTGTAATATATATTTTTTTCAATGCCTATGTAAGCAGTCTTTAAAATTTGTTGGCTGTAGCGTAAGTGTTTCAAGAAAAATAATTTAATAACAAAGTGTATCCATTTTTTTTCTGCCATATACCACATGGCAGAATAACAATTGATACTGTACAATGGAATGTACAGTGGGATTGAAACATCACACTTTATGTTTCTTTATTGTAATGGGAAACCAACACTTACATTGAAGATGACATCCATATATCATATTTGAATCGTACTGGGATGCTCTTGAAGGTTAGGCTTACTGAAACCACGATTTACAAGTGTACGTCTATATTTGTTATAGTTTTGATATAATAGATCTATGTTAATATTAACTTCATAATGTAGTTTGACAGACTTATTTTGGGACGCATTCGTAAATATGAATTTTATTACGCAGTTTGATAGAAAGTACTTTGGGACACTTTCGCTCATATCAGTTTTATGATGTTGTTTGATGGAGTTGCTGTGGGACACTTTCGTTCATATTAACTTTACGATGTAGTTTCACAGACTAACGGCTCGGCATGGCCAAGCGTGTTAAGGCGTTCGACTCGTACTCTGAGGGTCGCGGTTTCGCATCCCCTTCGCGCCAAACATGCTCGCCCTTTCAGCCGTGGGGGCATTATAATGTGACAGTCAATCCCACTATTCGTTGGTAAAAGAGTAGCCCAAGAGTTGGCGGTGGGTGGTGATGACTAGCTGCCTTCCCTCTAGTCTTACACTGCTAAATTAGGGACAGCTAGCGCAGATAGCCCTCGAGTAGCTTTGCGCGAAATTCAAGAAACAAACAAACAAACACAGACTAATTTTGAAACACTTTCGTTTGCAGAAGTCTCTAACTTTCTTTACGTCTTGTGAAATTTAACACACTTAAGACCTGCAGTCTATAACCAGTTAGACCATCAATTTGTGCAGGGCTTATCTAACTGGGGTCATAGACCAACAGGAGTGCAGGAAGTGAGAGAAATCCGAAGCAAATATACGATAGTGTTAGAGAACTTAGTGTCTATAGGTACATTGGGAGGGGAGATCTCATTTAGGATCTGAAATGTTTTGAGAGGCCTTATGCTAAGTAGGTTTAGGTGACTCTTGAATTAGGATAAGACTGATAACTTCTTTTGTTCTTCTCTTCCTTTATTTTCTTCTGATGAATTATTTTCAGCCAGAAGCCATTCTAAAAGAAACTTTAACACTAGCTGCATATCACAGCAGATGATGTCTGAGCATTCCAGTAGAATGGAACTTCTGTTAGTGTGTTATTTAATTGGTTGTTTGTTGAATGTCGCGCAACGCTAGTCGAGGGCTATTTACGCTAGCCGTCCTTGTTTATGGCTAATAGAGCAGAAGGAGTATAACGAGAAACACCACTCATCACCAACTAACTCTGCGGTAATCTTTGCCGAGGAAAAGTGGAATTGGTCGTAACATTATAAGATTCCCACTGCTAAAAGAGCAATCATGTCCGATAACAGGATTTGAACCCAGTTGTTCCTTCGAGAGAATGTTACTTCTCATTTTCTGATATTTAATGTTAATTGTCTATAGGTATATGTTGTTAGATTTTTCACAAAATATACGTATTTACGAAATGTTGAATTTCCGACAGCTGGTCTCGTGAATTCTAAACATTAAAAGTATCATTTTAAAAAAAATACTTTATAGGGGGCGCTTCAAAATATATGTATTTTCGTTTTAGTTCTTCTGCAGTTTAATGGTGTCCACCTCATTATTGTTCATTGGTTATTTATACATTACTTGTTACTGTTTGTTTGCAGTTAATCACAAACATACAAAAAGGATTATCCGGGCTCTGTTTGCCACGAGTATCGAAACCCACTTTCTAGCATTGTAAGTCCGCAGACATATTGTTATGCCAGTGGGTTTTATTTATTACTGAAAAATGTCATGCAATAGGTTTCATGTCAGTCTCTACAACTGCCACGGGATTATTGTCAGTAACAAATTCGGAACTTCAGACGCACAGCAAGAGGGCGCCACACGAGTGCCAAGGAAGGGGAGGGAAGATATCATAATAGATGACGAGGTCATAGTTCCAAAAGTTGCCATCAGGGGACGCGTCGTTAGCAACACGTTGAAAGGTCATTATGATGGGTGTTTACGTCACAAAGTAGAAAATATGTTTTCAGACCTTCTTTACAGGCATTCATGTCTCCTCATGACGATAATTGATAAATTAAATAGTCCTGAAAAGTTCGCTTAACATTAATTAATTTAGCTAATTAAATTATCATTAAAATGACACTTAAGACTGATGTTTTTTACAATTAATTCACGAAAACTTAATCAATCGAATATTTTCAATAAAATGAAATAGTTATTGTAACATGATCACATGTTTGAGCATACGAAAAACTTTTATTAAAATAAGGGTCAATTATAATACACTGTTGCTACGCGTTTACAATATACTTAAAATAGATGGTTCACTCTAAATACGTTTTTACACATATCAATGAAATACGATTTTTGTATCCATTTAAACTGTATGTTTCTAAAATGTAATTATGACTCATAAAACACCGATGACTGCACACCGTGCCCGACATACTTTCAGAACGTTTCAGTCGAATTAGGGCCCGGCATGCCCAGGTGGTTAAGGCACTCGACTCGTGATCCGAGGGTCGCGAGTTTGAGTTCACGTCACACCAAACATGCTCGGCCTTTAAACCGTGAGGGCGTTATAATGTGACGGTCAATCCCACTATTCGTTGGTAAAAGAGTAGCTCAATTGTTGGCGGTAGTTGGTGATTACTAGCTTACTTCCCTCTAGTCTTACTCTGCAAAATTAGGAACGTCCAGCGCAGATAGCCCTCGTGCAGCTTTGCGCGAAATTCCAAACTAACCAAAACAACCAAACCAGTCGACTCAGAAGAGAAGATCAGTTGTACTTAAATATATAAGATTTAATTATCTCATGTTTCGAAACATTGTTGCTATATATATATATTTATATATATATCAGACGAAGATTTCAAGTAACTGACAATGGTTACTTTTGATTTACCTAAGAACAACCATAAGTTTGTTTTAAATCAAACAGGACAAAGGTTTTGTTCCATAAGCATTTCCTTCGCGATTTGTTACACTGACAATCATTAACATTAAAATTACACGCAGAACACACAAAACTGTCTAAACTATCCTGGGAAACATCAATCACCATGGAGATTATACAAAATATATATGGTCTTCCACGTTAATGTAATTTCTCTACTACTGCATAATAAATGTTTTTTTTTTTTTACTGTTTATTCATAAATCATCTAGTAAAGTTTCACGAAACATGTTATCGTGCTTGGTAACCAGATTGGCTGAATAGATTAGAAGTTTCTAGCTCAAATTTTTAAAAAAATCACACGTGCGAACGGATATTATTTATTGCCAATGTTTAAACAAAACTTTGTTAAATTTTATGCAGTTCTTCTAATTAGACAGTGTTTAGAGTCACGTGACATTAGTAATTAGTATCAATAATGATTCTTCATATTACTCCACTGTGTGTATGCAGGTGATGACAAGAACCAGTTAATCTAAATTCCATATCGTTACTATAAAGGAAGTTATTAACACTGTCTTAGAGAGGTAAAAATCATATATTGGTTCTGCGTGTGTTGTTCCTCAATTTGCTGAGCCCACCGAGGGGAATCGAACCTCTGATTTTAGCGTTGTAAATCCGTAGACTTACCGTTGTACTAGCGGATGGCATTGGTTCTGCAACGTATAGGTCTGTTCCGAATAATAGGGTTGCGAATGTGGAGCAGATGTTGCTTACTGTCGAGTGTTACCTTCTTACTTGCTGCGGTTTGTTGGTGTACATTGACCCCAAAATCATGATAGCTAATCAAAAACACCTTAGGCGAAGAATAGATTGAGTGCGCAAATTAAAGGAATGGAATTGAATTGGCGACGAAAGTCAAAGCTACACTTATAGCATTGATAAGAACTTTACAGCCAATATTCATTCATTAGTTATCCAGGACGCATTTTGTTTGTTGTTGTTGTTGATCAATTTCCGGCACAATGGTGTGCAAAACAAAATAAAAATACGCGGCTTAGCAACTTTTGTGACACCTAAAGTGTTTTTGAATAGATTGGCGATAACAGAGACGTAACAGCAAGAATACTAATTATTATACTCGACAACCCAGGCACATTTTGCATCTTCAGTGCGATTTGTACCCGAACTCATTTTTACATTTCTTTCAACGTTTAGAAAACTGCATGCTTTGGTAATTTGCGAGATTTTTGTGTGTTTTGAATTTTGCGCAAAGCTTCACTGGAGTTATCTGCGCTCATGTTTGAAGAAGACAATGTTTAAGAAACGGGATGATATTTTATGTCTTGTTGTTCTAGTGATGACCATGATGACACGTGACAGCGAAAAGTATTGGAATTTTTGTATTATGCTTTTGATAGATTAATCACATCTAAATCATCCCCTCACGAAGTAACACATAAAACTAATTACATCGAAATCATCCCCTCACGAAGTAACACATACAACTAATCACACCTAAATCATCCCCTCACGAAGTAACACATAAAACTAATCACACCTAAATCATCCCCTCACGAAGTAACACATAAAACTAATCACATCTAAATCATCCCCTCCTGAATTAAAACATGAAACTAATCATATCTAAAACATACTCTTCCGAAGAAAAACATAAAACTAAACACATCTAAATTGTCCCCTCACGAAGTAACACATAAAACTAATCACATCTAAATCTTCCTCTTTCGAAGTAAAACATAAAACTAATCACATCTAAATCTTCCTCTTTCAAAGTGAAACATAAAACTAATCAAATCTAAATCATCCCCTCACGAAGTAACACATAAAACTAATCACACCTAAATCATCCCCTCACGAAGTAACACATAAAACTAATCACACCTAAATCATCCCCTCCTGAATTAAAACATGAAACTAATCATATCTAAAACATACTCTTCCGAAGAAAAACATAAAACTAAACACATCTAAATTGTCCCCTCACAAAGTAACACATAAAACTAATCACATCTAAATCTTCCTCTTTCGAAGTAAAACATAAAACTAATCACATCTAAATCTTCCTCTTTCAAAGTGAAACATAAAACTAATCAAATCTAAATCATCCCCTCACGAAGTAACACATAAAACTAATCACACCTAAATCATCCCCTCACGAAGTAACACATAAAACTAATCACACCTAAATCATCCCCTCACGAAGTAACACATAAAACTAATCACACCTAAATCATCCCCTCACGAAGTAACACATAAAACTAATCACATCTAAATCATCCCCTCCTGAATTAAAACATGAAACTAATCATATCTAAAACATACTTTTCTGAAGAAAAACATAAAACTAAACACATATAAATTGTCCCCTCCCGAAGTAAAACATAAAACTAATCACATCTAAATCTTCCTCTTTCAAAGTGAAACATAAAACTAATCAAATCTAAATCATCCCCTCACGAAGTAACACATAAAACTAATCACACCTAAATCATCCCCTTACGAAGTAACACACAAAACTAATCACATGTAAATCATCCCTTCACGAAGTAACACATAAAACTAATCACATCTAAGTCTTCCTCTTTCAAAATGAAACATAAAACTAATCAAATCTAAATAATCCTCTTTCAAAGTAAAACATAAAACTAATCACATCTAAATCATCCCCTCACGAAGTAACACATAAAACTAATCACATCTAAATCATCCCCTCCTGAATTAAAACATGAAACTAATCATATCTAAAACATACTCTTCCGAAGCAAAACATAAAACTAAACACATCTAAATTGTCCCCTCCCGAAGCAAAACATAAAACTAATCACATCTAAATTTTCCTCTTTCAAAGTGAAACATAAAACTAATCACATCTAAGTCTTCCTCTTTCGAAGTAAAACATAAAACTAATCAAATCTAAGTCTTCCTCTTTCGAAGTAAAACATAAAACTAATCACATCTAAGTCTTCCTCTTTCAAAGTGAAACATAAAACTAATCACATCTAAATCATCCCCTCACGAAATAAACCATAAAACCTTGTAAATAAAAGTTACTCATAAGATATAATATAAGATAATATCTAAATTCATTGTAACAAAAAGAAAACTATCAAAACATAACAGACAAACAAGGTTAACAAAACCTTTAATATTGTTTTCTTCGTTGTTGTTTTTATGTATTTTAACGAATCGGTATACTTCTACTGAGCAGGTTTACTGGGGACACAAACGACTGTTTACAGTATTAAGTGTCCCTTGACGAGAAAGTGGTAAGTTTACGAACTCACAAGGCGAAAATCTGATGTTGGGATCCCTGCGCATAGCTCAAGTGTCTTGGTTGGCTCTAAAACAGACAAACAGTGGTAGGAAAATAAATAACTTTTTATTTGCTGTCGAATAAATGTGTTACGCATGTGTGTTGCTCTGACCAAAAACAGAAGTTCGTAGCTCTTTATACATGCAAACGTATATACAACGAATAAAACAAAGAGAATTACTAACGGTTATCGTGCTGCCTTAGCTTTCATGATGTCAACACGATTTTAATTGGTTAAGTTACAGTAAAATACAAGTAACAACAAAACCTGTTTTATTTAATGAATGAGGGGAGGGGTTGTTAGCTCCAAAAACGATTTACTTTAATTAACTAGTTTTGTTGGGATTTTTTCCTATGATAGCTCCATCTACAGGGTGTTTGTTCTGTTGATTTTTTTCCTTATTATAACACTGAAATTTCAAAATAAATCAAGAAAAATTCCTGTGTGTATAACACTAAAATTAAGTTAATACAATTTACTATATATAACACTATAAACAAGTTAATATATTTACCAATGTACATCCCTATAAATACAAGATGGGAGAGAATAACAAGTGACTTCCAAACCTTAAGATGACCCACTTGTTAAATATCATACTGACAATGTTATGCTGACAACTTTACAATGACATTATTATACTGACAATGTTACTCTGACAATGTTATACTGACAATGATACACTGACAATGTTATATTGACAATGTTATACTGACAATGATACACTGACAATGTTATACTGACAATGATACACTGACAATGTTACACTGACAATGCAGTAAAACTATCTAAATTAATTACATAATAATAACATTTGTGAGACCTCACGATTTATACCACTATATAAAAACATGAAGATATCAATATTTTATCCCCCGATTTCTATGACCACATAGGTATTCATAATTTAATTTTCTTAAAGAAGAAAACCACAGTACTTACTGATGATGGTACAGTCAACGTTGAACAAAAACAAACCACAATACTTACTGATGATGGTACAGTCAACGTTGAACAAACACAAACCTCAATAGTCACTGATGATCGTACAGTAAAAGCTGAACAAACACAAACCACAATAGTTACTGATGATCGTACAGTAAAAGCTGAACAAACACAAACCACAATAGTTACTGATGATCGTACAGTAAAAGCTGAACAAAAACAAACCACAATAGTTACTGATGATCGTACAGTAAAAGCTGAACAAAAACAAACCACAATAGTTACTGATGATCGTACAGTAAAAGCTGAACAAAAACAAACCACCCAATGTCAATCCCGCTCTTCCTCGTAATCCAAGAACTGACGTTTTCTTGTTCTGACTAGATTCCTTCCCTCTAAACCTATTACTTTGAAATTAGAAGTTAACTTACAGAATGCCCCCCGCTAGTACAGCGGTATGTCTCCGGATTTACAACGCTAAAATCAGGGGTTCGATTCCCCTCGGTGGGCTGAGCAGATAGCCCTTTGTGACTTTGCTATATGAAAAACACACACACACACACAAACTTACACAATAAAACCTCGAGGTTTCATACAGTTTATTCAGTAACGAAGAACCGTAAGGACCCGGCCTGGTCAGGTGGTTAAGGCGCTCAACTCGTAATCTGAAAGTCTCTGGTTCGAATCTGCATCACACCAAACAGTCTCGCCCTTTCAGTCGTGTGAGCGTTATAATGTGACGGTCAATCCCACTATTCTTTGATAAAAAAGTAGCCCAACAGTCGGCGGTGAGTGGTGATGACTAGCTGCCTTTCCTCTAGTCTTCACTGCTAAATTAAGGGCAGATAGCCTTCGTGTAGTTTTATTGAAATTATTTTTGAAATTCCGTTTTACACATGAATTTACAACTTAAGATTTTATATTCTATTTCTAATTTTCGCTCAAAGTTCCGCTTGTTATTCTTCATCGTTAACAAGAAATAAAAAAAAGTATTAATAAATTATATTATCAGCACTGAACCTCTTTCTTTTTATATGTTTAATATACAACCAACAGAAAGTACGAATGACGCCTAGATGTCCAAGATAATTACTAATTGCTCGTAAGTTAAATGCAACGAGTGTAGACACACAACAACGTATTGGGTCATTGCACCTGAGAAGTGATTGCTTATTATAAAACCAGCAGGTTTGCGTCGTGTAGGACCCAAATATCTTACATGTAGGTTAACTTTCTAACAAGCTAAAGTCTTTTACCGGATTAATTACCATGGTTAGAGTATATTACGAGTGATTACTGGGTCGGCCAGCACACGCACTTTATTACCATAAGAAAAACGATAGCAGATAGTGTTAACTGGATCATTCTCTTAATGATGTGTAATTTATACCATCAGTACTTTCTACCCTAATCTGATTAAAATAATGCATTTTTATCCATTTGTTTTCCTAGAGTGGGCTGAGCGCTGGTTTCTTTATTACCAGCTTTTGTAAAGAAGTACATCCGACGATTGTTGTTTTTTTTTATTTGAATTTCGCGCAAAGCTACTCGAGGGCTATCTGCGCTAGCCGTCCCTAATTTAGCAGTGTAAGACTAGAGGGAAAGCAGCTAGTCATCACCACCCACCGCCAACTCTTGGGCTACTTTTTTACCATTGACCGTCACATTATAACGCCCCCACGGCTGAAAGGGCGAGCATGTTTGGTGCGACCGGGACTCGAACCCGCGACCCTCGGATTACGAGTCGAACGTCTTAACACGCTTGGCCATGCCGGGCCTACACCCGAGGACCTGCTAGTGAAGTTTACTTTGAGACCATCAACGGGTTCAAATATTTCCAAAGGTGTCTAATTATTAACTGTTTTTTAAATGGAAGTTAACATTTATCAGATCATTAGTAGCTGAAAGTCAAGCTTCAAAAGAACGTTGTACACAATATGGACTTGGTAAACGAAGGTTCATAAATCCATATTAAATAACAATTCACAAATATTTATTGATGCAATGTTTAGATATTTTGTTTTCAGATTAACGAAAATTCGCCTTCCTAGAGAAATGCATCCAAAATTTCCTTAAGAACAAACATATAACTTTAAGTGTTTTCTACGAAGCTCAGTAATAACAATAATGCTACAAATAAACCAGGTAATCTTTCGTTGTTCAAAACAACAATAAAAGTTTTCTTTAAAATCTTATAATTAAACAGTTAAAACCATTAATAAAAACAAGCCATTCAAGCGAAGAACATTGTTTGGTAGATTAATATGGTCTTGTTTAAGCTCAAAGCTGCACAATTCGCTATGTCCACCGCAGGGATCGAACCTTGAACTTTACCGTCATGGCTCAGTAGGCTTAACGATGAACAGATGTATATAATTTTCAAGCACAGAACCGCACAGTGAACTACCTGCATTATGATCACCTAAGGAATCGAACCCCGAACTTTAGCTTTATTAGTACTCCATTTTACTTTTGGGCAGAGAGTCGTAACCAAACCCCCTGCACATCTGTTAACTGGTGTTTTCATACATCTTGGCCTTACCATTACTGGCTTAGGCTTTGTTTTACAGTTAATACGTTCTTACAGGTATGGAGCAGTTCTGAAATTTAAATCCATCTTTTGTTTTCAATGGAAGTAGATATAACAGTATATAACTCCCATGGTTAAGGAAACGGACTGAGAATCAGGAACCTTCCCATTCATGTTTCGAACACGCTAACCTTTAGGCTACTCCCCCCCCCTTCAAACTGAAGATGAAAATCTCCATGTTGACAACAATTCCTGGTCAACAAAAATCAAGTTAAACTACTCGTATGCTTTTAACAGTTCCCAAAACAAAACACATACGTTTAAGAGTGTTATAACAAGTAGATAAAATTAACAAAGAAAGGTTTGTTTTTTAAGTTTTGCGCAAAGCTACATGAGGGCTATCTGCGCTAGCCGTCCCTAATTTTGCAGTGTAAGACTAGAGGGAAGGCAGCTAGTCATCACCACCCACCGTCAACTCTTGGGCCACTCGTTTTACCAACGAATAGTGGGATTGACCGTAACATTATAACGCCATCACGGTTTAAAGGCCGAACATGTTTGGTGTGACGTGAACTCAAACTCGCGACCCTCGGATTAGAAATCGATTACCTTAACCACCTGGCCATGCCTGGCCTTTTCTGTAGGTTTTTAGTGAATAATATTATAACGACCTATCCGTATTTTATTTGTTGTCCATCTAGTAACCTAACAAAATCAACAATAGTCGACACAAGAAGGAACATCGTCTCGTTTCTTTCCTTTATTATAAATAAAACTACCATTGTGTAATTTTTTAAATGTTTAATGTACGTTTTAAACAATAACAACGAATTTAAATATTACGTTCTTACTTTTATACTGGTTTCATTGGTTCGGATAAAATATGATTAATTTTAGAACTGAGTACTCCATTGAATAATAACAGAATAGTCTTACCGGTTTGTTTATTCTTAATGGTCTTGATCTATCACATTCAGTAAAAATATATTAATATTAGTTAAACTTAAAGTTTAATTGTGTGTTAAACGTAGTTTGTGAATAAGTTTCCAGCTTAACCTGGCTGTGTTGAACATTTTAGAATAAAGTTGTTCAACGTATATTACACATTTTTTGATAGTTGTCTGGTTTTATCAACTTATATTGAACATTATTCAATAGTTGTCCAGATTTATCAACTTATGTTGAAGATTTTTGGGTAGTTGTCCAGCTTTATAGACTTATATCGAACATTCTTCGATAGTTGTCCAGATTTATCAACTTATGTTGAAGATATTTGGATAGTTGTCCAGCTTTATAGACTTATATCGAACATTCTTCGATAGTTGTCCAGGTTTGTCCCCTTATATTGAATATTTTTGGGTAATTGTCCAGATTTATGGACTTACGTTGCATTTTCTTGAACAATTAATTTCGTTTATTACGTATCAGATGACCATGTTGTTTCTTATATCCTTTATATTCCAAGGATGACTTGCTATATCGTTTGCCTCACTCAGGAAAGATAGCAGAAAAAAAAACAATGCCTGAGAAACAGAAAAACAGAAGGATTTGAGTCAGCATATGAAACAGATATGATAAAGTTGATCATTAGAAACAAAATATATGGTAAAAACAAGCGTGAGAAACCTACCAGCGACACACGGAGGAAGAAAACTGCATTCATTCCATTCTCAACAGCTGGAAGACATTCAAGTAAAATCGTTTCATTTCCGGCTTGTGGAATCAGGAAGGTTATTAGAGAATTTGTGAAACTTCACTAGATGCAAGATTCGAATGTTGATAAAAGTTAATGAGTATCTCTTGTCTATCAATTCGTTTTAGTTGGCCTATCAACTCAGCAGAACACTGAATGTTGAATTTATAAACCAATCACAGCATGTACACGTCTTGCGTTTATCTATGTTCTTTTATTTTGCGATTTTAATTTATCTATTCTGCTGGTACCCTCCAGCAGTTCGGCGCAAAGTCTGCTCGCTTCAGACGAAAACAATTATGTTTAGATACCCCTGGTCGGCAGATCACATATAATCAATTGTATAGCTTTAGGCTTGACAACAACCAAACCTATTCTGCGGCATTTAAGATTACCGAGGGTAATCAGTCAGACCAGTTAGCATTATGAAAGGGAAGTATCCACTCATTTATTAAATTAACTAAGCAATAAAACGGATTGCTTCGACTGTGCCTTGAATTTGTATGCAAATTTCGGAGTCCTTTGGCATAAAACTTCAAAATCTAAGCTGAAAAACATATTTTTAGAAGACAAAAAAGAGTGTAAGCAAACAAATTATTGTTGTATATTCTCAGCTTCTTCCAGAGATTTATACATATATCCGGTTCTCTTGTTATATATCCGGTTCTCTTGTTATTAAACACAAATCTCTGGAGAACAAGCTACAATATTAAAAGAAAACATGAAGCAACGTTTTTGAACAACTACAGTTCAATCCCAAAACGAGAGGTTTTAACTACAGGCCACCTGATTAAGAATGCTCCGTTTACGAAAAATAGACTGATAAAGCGATGACTGTAAAACGTGCATGGTTATAAGTGTTCGTGTGACAGAAGCCTCATTGGTGATTATATAATGAGCGTGTCTACTTAGCAATCTGTGTTTTAATTGACCAGTTCTTACAAAACTGATCAATATTCGGTTATCTCTAAGAATATTCTGCAAGAGAAATGAAAAAAATTATCACACAATAACTGTGTGTTTTGTGTTGTGTGTGTGTTTTTCGTATAGCAAAGCCACAAAGGGCTATCTGCTCAGCCCACCGAGGGGAATCGAACCCCTGATTTTAGCACACAATAACAATAAATAATCCTGAAAATCATTTCGTTTCTAATGAAAGAGTGAAAGAGAGGTTTTAGTAACGCCGAATAAAAATGACGTGTTCTAACAATGCATTCTGCTAGAGGTGGTGTAATGGTGTGGGGAACGATAAAAGTTTAATTATTTAATTTTTCTAGAAGGTTAAACAACATTTAGAATGTGCCTAAACAAGAAGAGACATTAGCTTCGGGTATCTTTGAGATGAAGTCAAACGGCACACGACCTTAGTACAATGCATTGTCTGAGAACTATTTAGAGACCGTGCACCTTGTGCAATGTGCAACAAGCATCTTATGTGATCAAAGCCACATCGACAACGAATTATTTTAGTAAATGATCGTCAAATTCGATGTTAAAATAAGGCTTTAATAATGTTTAAAATCACTGTTCAGTGTACATATACACAGAACAGATGGTGACTAGGACAGTTGTTGTTTGTTGTTTTTGGAATTTCGCACAAAGCTACTCGAGGGCTATCTGTGCTATCCGTCCCTAATTTAGCAGTGTAAGACTAGAGGGAAGGCAGCTAGTCATCACCACCCACCGCCAACTCTTGGGCTACTCTTTTACCAACGAATAGTGGGATTGACCGTCACATTATACACCCCCACGGCTGGGAGGGCGAGCATGTTTGGCGCGACGCGGGCGCGAACCCGCGACCCTTGGATTACGAGTCGCACGCCTTACGCGCTTGGCCATGCCAGGCCGACTAGGACAGTTTTCATTGCTGTGTGTGGCAAATGGTCAAGTCATTTAGAAATATTTTTCTATCACTAATCGTATGGCTAATATGTACCCAACGTTTTCTTTAATTGCAAAGGGGGCTAGGGGAATACACAGTAATTCAGCCGTCTTACGACTTACTGTAAGTCAGTGGCTGATACGTTGACGCAACACGCATTACACTTCGGAGCCACAGGTCCTCCATGGTCGAATCTTACTATTCAGCGTTGTTGTTGGTAGACGTTGTTTAATACCTGCTTTTTCTTTTTAGTCTATCAGCTCAAAGCTAGAAATAGCATTGCATGGATACCTTTTAGTGTTGTGTGTATTTTTTTGCGTGAAATTTCGTACAGTGTTTTATAGCAAAGATAAAACCAACCAACTTATATTCCCCTTCGCTTTTACAGTTAAATACAACCCTGGAAGGACCCGGCATGGCCAAGCGTGTTAAGGCGTTCGACTCGTAATCCGAGGGTCGCGGGTTCGCATCCCTCTCGCACCAAACATGTTCGCCTTTTCAGCCGTGGGGGCGTTATAATGTGACGCTCACTCTCATTATTCGTTAGTAAAAGAGTAGCCCAAGAGTTGGCGGTGGATGGTGATGACTAGCTGTCTTACCTCTAGTCTTACACTGCTAAAGTAAGGACGGCTAGCACAGATAGCCCTCGTGTAGCTTTGCGCGAAATTCAAAAATAAACAAGCTATTTTCGTATCTTATATTAATCACGTGTTACCGATTATTGTATATATTAATCTTGTATTTTCTGTAAACCTATTAATAAAGACGTATCAAGACTTGATTTCTTTTTGGCATTTTTTTTGCCCTAATTACAGAATTTAAATTAATTTATTTTAATTTATAGTGTCACACGAACACACATCAAACTGAGAAATGAAGTTATTGCCAAAGTAATTCGTAATATGTTTTGTTACAGAACAAAAATGTAAACACAGAATCAAACTGAAAAATTTATATTTATTTCAATTGTTATTTTTGATGGTTAGGACTTTTTGAGACAAGGTACACTGCTAAATTAGAGAATGCTAGCGCAAATAGCCCTAGTGTAACTTTGCGCGAAATTCAAAAACAAACAAACAAACAAGAAGCTTCTATTGGTGGGTTTGTTTGTTTATTGTTCACGATGTAAAAGGGTTAAATTTATTAAACCAAATTATCAGCTACATAATAAGCGCAAATGTAGCGTTATTAGCGTATCTGTACGACGTATTTCTCAAAAAACATAACAGTTACACGAGAAAGGGCGCGAAATATAACGTGCTAACTACTTCGAAAGACTCGTTTTCTTGTCACCTCCAGTGCTCTATTTCAATAACCTGTTTCATTTCACTCCTTCATTGTTCGTTAGAGGTCACTAACCTTCATTACCTATCTGACTACAAACAGTAGACGGCTGTTTAAGAAGAAAACAGCCACATCAGTTTTCAATGTAAAGTTTGGTTGCTTTCCAAACACTTAAATCTCACACCCTGAGTACACGCAACGTTACTTGAATCTCGCGCTTGTGCTAGCTTGACAATAAAGTTACACCTACCTTTAGTACCCAGATAATATAGTTACATATATATATATTAGCCAACGTTTCGCCAATGCGGCCTCCTCAGGCCTAACAGTACAGGAATTTTCCGATGTCCAAATATTATCTGGAGATTATGAATCGTATTTTTGTTTACTTATAAACTTAATTATCAAATCGTCTAAACTGTTACAGTATGCATTAAAAATTCCGAAAAAGTATATCAGATTAATTAACTGTTTTAAATTTTGTCAATCTACTCGTCTTAGTTATTGTCTACAAGTAATGATACTATCTGATAATGATACTACCTGATAATGATACTACCTGATAATGATACTACCTGGTAATGATACTATCTGATAATGATACTATCTGATAATGATACTACCTGATAATGATACTACCTGGTAATGATACTATCTCATAATGATACTACCTGATAATGATACTATATGATAATGATACTATCTGATAATGATACTACCTGATAATGATACTATATGATAATGATACTACCTGATAATGATACTATATGATAATGATCCTACCTGATAATGATACTACCTGATAATTATACTATATGATAATGATACTATATGATAATGATACTACCTGATAATGATACTACCTGGTAATGATACTATCTGATAATGATACTATCTGATAATGATACTACCTGGTAATGATACTACCTGGTAATGATACTATCTGATAATGATACTATCTGATAATGATACTACCTGGTAATGATACTATCTGATAATGATACTATCTGATAATGATACTACCTAATAATGATACTATCTGATAATGATACTATATGATAATGATACTACCTGGTAATGATACTATCTGATAATGATACTACCTGATAATGATACTACCTGATAATTATACTATCTCGTATGAGTAATTATTGTGCTATATTCAACATCTTATATCATATGGTTATAATTTTGTTTCCTCCCCCAATTTAAGCTTTAAATTGAACCGGCATGACATTGTGTTGGAAAACGATTTTTGGCAGAGTTTATGGGTTGATACCCACTGATTTTAGATAGAGGTTCCGGGTAATTAACCAGTAAATGTGAGTACAGTTTCTGAGTCCTTAATCAGTGAAATTAAGCAGAGTTTATGGGTTGTTAACCGGTAAATTTACGCAGGTGTTCTAGGTTGTTAACAGTAACTTTAGGCAGAATTTCTGAGCTGTTAACTAGTGATTTGGGTATGGTTTCTGGGTTGTTAACCAATGAATTTAGGCAGGTTTCTGAGTTGTTAACTATAGGTAAAAAACCAGGTTTCTGAGTTGTTAATTAGTAGTTTTATGCAAGGTTTCTGAGTTGTTAATTGGTAGTTTTAGGCAAGGTTTCTGAGTTGTTAACTAGTGGTTTTAGGCAAGGTTTCTGAGTTGTTAACTAGTGGTTTTAGGCAAGGTTTCTGAGTTGTTAACTAGTGGTTTTAGGCAAGGTTTCTGAGTTGTTAACCAGTGGTTTTAAGCAAGGTTTCTGAGTTGTTAATTAATGGTTTTAGGCAAGGTTACTGAATTGTTAACTAGTGGTTTTAGGCAAGGTTTCTGAGTTGTTAATTAATGGTTTTAGGCAAGGTTACTGAGTTGTTAACTAGTGGTTTTAGGCAAGGTCTCTGAGTTGTTAACTAATGGTTTTAGGCAAGGTTTCTGAGTTGTTAACTAGTGGTTTTAGGCAAGGTCTCTGAGTTGTTAACTAATGGTTTTAGGCAAGGTATCTGAGTTGTTAACTAGCGATTTAAGGCAAGATTTCTGAGTTGTTAACTAGTGGTTTTAGGCAAGGTTTCTGAGTTGTTTACTAAGGGTTTTAGGCAAGGTTTCTGAGTTGTTAATTAATGGTTTTAGGCAAGGTTTCTGAGTTGTTAACTAGTGATTTAAGGCAAGGTTTCTGAGTTGTTAATTAGTGGTTTTAGGCAAGGTTTCTGAGTTGTTAATTAATGGTTTTAGGCAAGGCTTCTGAGTGGTTAACTAGTGATTTAAGGCAAGGTTTCTGAGTTGTTAATTAGTGATTTAAGGCAAGGTTTCTGAGTTGTTAACTAGTGATTTAAGGCAAGGTTTCTGAGTTGTTAACTAGTGGTTTTAGGCAAGGTTTCTGAGTTGCTAGTCTAATAGTTGTATAGTATGTCGCTAGAGAACTTTGTTAAAAAAGTTTGGTTCGCAACCTGCAGGTCTTGAGATCGAAACCCGTCCCCAAATATGCTCGCCCTTTCATTCGAGGAGGCGTTATAATGTGACGTTTAGTTCTACTATTCGTTAGTTGTAAGGAACTCAAGATTTTTTGTGAGTGGGGTTTACTAGAAACCTTTTCTCTAATTATCACATCTACATCAAGGTCGGCTAGCGCAGAGAACCTTTGGATAGTTTTCGCACGAAATTCGAAATAAACAATTTTAGATTTCACCAGTTTTTATGAGATAATTGCGTATTGGTGATACTTCTGTTCGCAGTTTATGTGTTCATGCGGGGTGGTGACTTTTATGCTATTACGAATCCAATAACCATCATCAAAACCATGGACCTTCGTACTATATGATGCATAAAAACAATTCGGAAAAATACTGTTTAAAACCCGATGATATTCCTACTGGTAATTCTCTGGTTAATAAAAGCAAGGCCACAAATATATATGTAAATATTAATATGTTGCATTGTTGATCGGCCACTATTGTTGGACATTTCCAGCACCACATCCTACTGAGCAACAATGATGACGTGGTCTTTATTACCAATGTTTATAGGCCTGGCATGGTCTAGCGCATTAAGGCGTGCGCTTCGTAATCTGAGGGTCGTGGGTTCGCGCCCGAGTCGCGCCAAACATGCTCGCCCTCCCAGCCGTTGGTAAAAGAATAGCCCAAGAGTTGGCGGTGGGTGGTGATGACTAGCTGCCTTCCCTCTAGTCTTACACTGCTAAATTAGGGACGGCTAGCACAGATAGCCCTCGAGTAGCTTTGTGCGAAATTCCAAAAGAAACAAACAAACCAACATTCGTCACATCCATTCTTTCTTCTGCCCCGTTTCGTACCCGGTTTGTAAATAACATTTTCTTCTCGTCACGAATAATGGAACAATTATGTCAAATACGATTCCCATTTGAAAGACATTAAGTACACAAAATATGTGTGCTGTAATAATCTGAAGACCTCATAAACTTTATTTTTACTTAAATTGTAATTGACTATTATGGGTCAACCAGTTTTACATAGCAAAACAGACATGCTAATCACGCTCTGACTTCAGTTGTTTGGTTTGGTTTGAATTTTGCTCAAGGTACACGAGAGCTATCTGCGATAGTCGTACCTAATTCTGCAGTGTAAGACAACTAGATATCGCCACCCACCACCCAAAGAATAGTGGGATTGACTGTCATATTATAACGCCCTCACGGCTGAAAGGTAGAGCATGTCTGGTGCGACAGGAATTCGAACCCGCGACCCTCGGATTACGAGTTGAGCGCCTTAACCACCTGGCCATGTTGAGCCTAGAGCCTAGGAAAGAAACAGAACCAACCAAAACCGTTACAGAAGTTCCTGCATGTTTAACACTGGGATGTTAAATTTATCTTTAAATATTTCTTCTTTCTTCCCAAAACGTGTTTTTTGGTTCTTCTGGCCAAAAAAGGTTAGCAAAGGGAATCATAATGCACCTTTAAGTATTGAATTGGAAACACCAATCGTTTTCTGTTGTGCATTACTTTCACACACACCCCCTCGCTGGTACAGAGATAAGCCTACGGATTTACAACGCTAAAATCAGTGGTTCGATTCCCTTCGGTAAACTCAGCAGATAGCTCAGTATGGATTTGCTATAACAAATCACACACACGTATTATTTCTAACAAAGGTTCGAATTTCGCCCATGGGCATTGAGCTTGTTAAGGTATCGTTGAATTGTTCGCATATGAATTTATTTCACCATTTTATAGCAACGGTTGTGTCCGTGGCTTTATAGTAATCCGAGGACTCGAGCTCCACGAACAAGTATTCTTACAGATTTTACAGAGATCTTGGTCTCTCATATCTGGAGCTAGTTACAATCATAACAGTTCTCTTACGTTTGTCAGCAAAGATGATTTTCTATACAGCAAGTCTTTCTTCTATTTAACTGGTTGTTTTTCATTTTATTTAGCTTCATCACTACAATTACGAGATTGTTGCTGTACTCTCTAGTTTGTACATTTCTGTTGTCTCTGTTTTACTGGTTGTTTTTCATTGTATTTAGTTTCATCACTACAATTACGAGATTGTTGCTGTACTCTCTAGTTTGTACATTTCTGTTGTCTCTGTTTTACTGGTTGTTTTTTATTGTATTTAGTTTCATCACTACAATTACGAGATTGTTGCTGTACTCTCTAGTTTGTATATTTCTGTTGTCTCTGTTTTACTGGTTGTTTCTCATTGTATTTAGTTTCATCACTACAATTACAAGATTGTTGCTGTACTCTCTAGTTTGTACATTTCTGTTGTTTCTGTTTTACTGGTTGTTTCTCATTGTATTTAGTTTCATCACTATAATTACAAGATGGTTGCTGTACTCTCTAGTTTGTACATTTCTGTTGTTTCTGTTTTACTGGTTGCTTCTCATTGTATTTAGTTTCATCACTACAATTACAAGATTGTTGCTGTACTCTCTAGTTTGTACATTTCTGTTGTTTCTGTTTTACTGGTTGTTTCTCATTGTATTTAGTTTCATCACTATAATTACAAGATTGTTGCTGTACTCTCTAGTTTGTACATTTCTGTTGTTTCTCATTGTATTTAGTTTCATCACTACAATTACGAGATAATTGCTGTACTCTCTAGTTTGTACATTTCTGTTGTTTCTCATTGTATTTAGTTTCATCACTACAATTACGAGATGATTGCTGTACTCTGTAGTTTGTATATTTCTGTTGTTTCTGTTTTACTGGATGTTTCTCATTGTATTTAGTTTCATCACTATAATTACAAGATTGTTGCTGTACTCTCTAGTTTGTACATTTCTGTTGTTTCTGTTTTACTGGTTGTTTCTCATTGTATTTAGTTTCATCACTACAATTACAAGATTGTTGCTGTACTCTCTAGTTTGTACATTTCTGTTGTCTCTGTTTTACTCGTTGTTTCTCATTGTATTTAGTTTCATCACTACAATTACAAGATTGTTGCTGTACTCTCTAGTTTGTACATTTCTGTTGTCTCTGTTTTACTCGTTGTTTCTCATTTTATTTAGTTTCATCACTACAATTACAATATTGTTGCTGTACTCTCTAGTTTGTACATTTCTGTTGTCTCTGTTTTACTGGTTGTGTCTCATTGTATTTAGTTTCATCACTACAATTACAAGATTGTTCCTGTACTCTCTAGTTTGTTCATTTCTGTTGTTTCTGTTTTACTGGTTGTTTCTCATTTTATTTAGTTTCATCACTACAATTACAAGATTGTTGCTGTACTCTCTAGTTTGTACATTTCTGTTGTTTCTGTTTCACTGGTTGTTTCTCATTGTATTTAGTTTCATCACTACAATTACGAGATGATTGCTGTACTCTGTAGTTTGTATATTTCTGTTGTCTCTGTTTTACTGGTTGTTTCTCATTGTATTTAGTTTCATCACTACAATTACAAGATTGTTGCTGTACTCTCTAGTTTGTACATTTCTGTTGTTTCTGTTTTACTGGTTGTTTCTCATTGTATTTAGTTTCATCACTACAATTACGAGATTGTTGCTGTACTCTCTAGTTTGTACATTTCTGTTGTTTCTGTTTTACTGGTTGTTTCTCATTGTATTTAGTTTCATCACTACAATTACGAGATGATTGCTGTACTCTGTAGTTTGTATATTTCTGTTGTCTCTGTTTTACTGGTTGTTTCTCATTGTATTTAGTTTCATCACTATAATTACAAGATGGTTGCTGTACTCTCTAGTTTGTACATTTCTGTTGTCTCTGTTTTACTGGTTGTTTCTCATTGTATTTAGTTTCATCACTACAATTACGAGATGATTGCTGTACTCTGTAGTTTGTATATTTCTGTTGTCTCTGTTTTACTGGTTGTTTCTCATTGTATTTAGTTTCATCACTACAATTACAAGATTGTTGCTGTACTCTCTAGTTTGTACATTTCTGTTGTTTCTGTTTTACTGGTTGTTTCTCATTGTATTTAGTTTCATCACTACAATTACGAGATTGTTGCTGTACTCTCTAGTTTGTACATTTCTGTTGTCTCTGTTTTACTGGTTGTGTCTCATTGTATTTAGTTTCATCACTACAATTACAAGATTGTTGCTGTACTCTCTAGTTTGTACATTTCTGTTGTTTCTGTTTTACTGGTTGTTTCTCATTTTATTTAGTTTCATCACTACAATTACAAGATTGTTGCTGTACTCTAGTTTGTACATTTCTGTTGTTTCTGTTTTACTGGTTCTTTCTCATTGTATTTAGTTTCATCACTACAATTACGAGATTGTTGCTGTACTCTCTAGTTTGTACATTTCTGTTGTTTCTGTTTTACTGGTTGTTTCTCATTGTATTTAGTTTCATCACTACAATTACGAGATTATTGCTGTACTCTGTAGTTTGTATATTTCTGTTGTCTCTGTTTTACTGGTTGTTTCTCATTGTATTTAGTTTTATCACTACAATTACAAGATTGTTGCTGTACTCTCTAGTTTGTACATTTCTGTTGTTTCTGTTTTACTGGTTGCTTCTCATTGTATTTAGTTTCATCACTACAATTACGAGATGATTGCTGTACTCTCTAGTTTGTACATTTCTGTTGTTTCTCTACTTTCAGCAGAGGTTCGATTCTTCTCAGTTAACAAAACAGATAACCCGATGTGGCTTTGCTAAGAGAAAACACACACAGACAACCCTTGTTTTTACATTAACATGCTTTATTCAACTTGCAGAAGATATCCATGTACATTGTAAATAAAGTTCTTTCTTGACACTAAAGTGATTTCCACAACCCTATTATTAATTTAATTTTATTAAATTATACCAATGGAGCCTTTAAAAATCTCACTATAACTCTTGGAATAAAAAAAACAAACTGAGAGTCCTGGACCCTTCACTTTTGTATCCTAAGTGAAAACCCTGAAAAGTAAAATATTCATAGTAGGCGACGTATCAGAAGCCCACTTATCAAACGTACGTTTTGATTTTCTCGCACGTATATATTTATTATCAAAGTGTTCAAATATGACGCTATTTTTAAGCACAAAAAGAGCTTTAATTTACTTTGCACACTAATAATTTTGCTCATATACAAGTACTTAGACAATTAGGGAAACGTTGTATTTCGTGTGAACACATGAAAATGGATCCAGGCAAGCGAGAAAATAAACATACTTGTAACTATTTAACTTTAGCCGTTTTTACACGATAATTTAATCATTATTCTGCAATAATAATAAATAAATTTCAGGTATCAAGGTCGCATCGAAAATCAATTAATTTATCTACAGTAAAAACATAGAACTTTCTGATAATGTTAATATATTGTAAGCTCTAAAAAAATAAGTGTTTTCTTGTAATAAACCCTGAAGTGTGCCATGTTTCATGTTTCTGCTGCCATCTAGTGTATAACATGAAAACTATTTTATATCGATTTCTTTTATAGAAAATTTTCTAATTATTTTATGTGTGAAAGATAATGGTATACAAATATTCAGTACTCTGTTCTTGTCAAAGTGAGCCCATAATTACAGACACTCACCTGACTCCGCTCTTGTTAAAGTGAACCCATAATTACAGACACTCACCTGACTCTGCTCTTGTTAAAGTGAACCCATAATTACAGACACTCACCTGGCTATGCCCTTGTTAAAGTGAACCCATAATTACAGTCACTCACCTGGCTATGCCCTTGTTAAAGTGAACCCATAATTACATTCACTCATCTAGCTATGCCCTTGTTAAAGTGAACCCATAATTACAGTCACTCACCTGGCTATGCTCTTGTTAAAGTGAACCCATAATTTCAGTCACTCAGTTAGCTCCCTCTCTCCCGTCTTTCCCCACTGATAAGCTAAGTGGGAAATCTTATTACACCACAGAAATATTTCTATCAGATTCAAATCTTTTAAATTGAATTGTTAAGATGTACAGTCTATTGTGTCGTATCAACTGTCTGCTGTCACTCATTAACCATTTAGTAATCTCTTACATTTGAGCAAAATCTATGTAACTATTACAAAAAAAATACAATTTTATTTCAAAAGCTTACATATAAATATAAAATATATCATTTTATTCGATGCGATAAATATTCGCACGATCCCATATTTCAATAATGTATCAAATAGATTAATTTAAATAAAATAACAACACATTCGGTATTTTTTGTCGTTGTAATACTTTTATATTTATAAAGTAGAAATTAAGTTTTATCACTGTGTGTTTATATATATATAGCGTCCTCTAGGTGTCCCCTTTCCAGTAATTTATTTAACTCCAAACAGGCGTTAACCCTTACTCCTTATTAAGTACTTACAGCAGTGGGTCAGCAGCTGGTTATCTGAACTTTGCACGCACGTTGTCTTTTCCCGCGTGTAGATGTCAAATCCATACTGACCTTCTTCGGGAAATATTAAAACGAACGTAATCGTTTCGTCTTCCGCCTTGTAAGAAACGTACTTAGAAAGTGCCTCTTTGTCTATTCCGTTCTTATGCAGAGTTGCTATGAAGTCCGTTAGAGGGCGCGACATCCGAAACTGAATTTCCAGATCAAGGGACGAAACAATTATGGCCTCTTTGTGAGTTAGCGGGAAAAGTCCAAACAACCTCAGAGCCTTCGCGGGTCCCCATTCCCCACTGGCACAATCTGGCAAGGGGACCATCAACGACTGCAGGTTTTCACATAATATTTTAAACTTGCACACACTCTTGAATTTCATTGGTTCTCCACTCAAATATTCTTGTGGGGTAATAGCGTTAGCAAATATGTCCAATAATAGGGTACTTCTGCAAGGAGCGTGCAAGCGAAATGTTACAATGTTGTCCACGACGGACTGCAAAACAAACCTCTTGAGGTTTATATCGTTGTAAGTATTGACATTTGAGCCAAAAAACTTTAAACTGTAATGAAATATTAAGTTCGAAGACATATGGGACGTCATTGCTATATTCACGACCACTGCGCCACTGGTGTCGGTTCGCATTACTGCTGTGGTCGTCTCGTCTGGCAGGTACAGACGGTATCGAAAGAAGAGAGATCGTACAAAAGGGTTTTCCTCGAATTCTTGCAAGGTAACTGGTCTCTTCAGAAGTTGCCATTCTGGTTGGAAAGGAAAAAATTCATAGATGAATTCGTTTGGATCAGTGAGAAAATAATGGTCGTCGTATTCGTAACGCAAGCTATCGTCTTTGTTTCCGCTACCAGGCTGTGAAGTTTCTTTAGAATTCACCAGATGACGCGCGCCCCAGTTGCACTGCACGAAACGCCAAGCTCCAGCAACGTAAACTGCATTCCACGAGTTTCGGAAGCGACTGTCCTGAACCGAGTCCCCGGGTTGATAGCCGGCACTCTTCGAATAGCCTTTGATCACGACACAGTGCAGGCCTGCGTAACTGTAATAACGAAAATTTTGTGAAATAATGAGAAAACATTTGTTTTTCCCTTACAAAATGCTCATGGATGTGGATCAATTACACAATTTACTGACTTATTTTTACACTGTTCACTACTGGTGTGAAAAAAATGACCAGAAACTTGAATAAAATCAATTTCCATATAAAATACTTCAACAGTAATTAATAGACTATTGCAATATTGATGGTGATCTAATTTTGTTTTAGCCTCATGTAATTATAGAGCCTTCTAACCAAAAAAAGTCACAGACCAGCGAGCAATGTGGTGCATAGATAAGTTAAAAGTTTATAAAGACAATTTATGTTATTTTTAAACGAGAACTGTAGGCAACACGTCCGTATTTTAAAAACCAGTTTAAAACTTATTTGTATTCTATGTGGATACTTATTGATTCTTTGACATGTTACTCGTGCGTATAAATATTAAGTGCAGAACCTGTTTATGGATCATTAACAAATAAGAGTCGTTTCCAAGAGCAAGAATGTTAATAACCACAAACACATCGATGCTTTCTTCCACGAAACAACGGCCATATTAAAAAGCAGTAAATGTTTAAAACACGTAATTAAAAACTACTAAATCTAACATTTTAACAACCGTGCCCCGTCTCACTTGTTTGTTTGTTTTGAATGTGTCGCAAAGCTACACGAGGGTTATCTCTGCTAGCCGTCCCTAATTTAGCAGTGTAAGACTAGAGGAAAGGCAGCTAGTCATCACCACCCACCGCCAACTCTTGGGCTACTCTTTTACTAACGAATAGTGGGACTGATCTTAACATTATAACGTTCCTACGACTGATTTGGCGAGCATATTCGGTGTGATGGAGATTCGAACCCGCGACCCTCAAATTACGAGTCGAGCAACCTAACCACCAGGCCATGCCGGGCCCCACTCTCACTTCTTGACATGAACAATGTTGTACTCGTCATCGGGTTGCATTAATGTTGTTTTCAGAAACGTTAAAAAATAGTTCTTTCTATCTCCGTTAAGGTCAGTGTTTAGACTTTCCAAACACTGTAGGAACTGAAGCGTATTCGAGTTGTAAAGATAAAACCTAATAATGACAACTTCGTTATTCAATAAGAACTACGTTATATCCTATACAAAATTTCAATAGCATGAGAATCGCATCCAATTTTATCAGTAGATGGAGCTACCATAGTTCGTAATTCAGAACATTATTCTCGGAACAAATTTCTAGCAAGTCGCTTGATAATCATTGTAATGCTCATATCTGTCTCTAGCTTCTGGAGCGTTTATATAGTTCATCTATCTCGTGCAACTGTTGCTAGTCAAAATTGTTTTGTTTTACGTTGCAATTAAATATTTTTAAAATTGCACTAAAATAAGCAATCACTGGAAGCTTTGTTGTAGCTGCAATCACGTCCATGGATCAAAGATTACGCGACTTGTGGCCGGATACACATCTCGTAAAGCTTTGAAGAACATTGTCTTAGCCATCTTTACTTGATGATCAGCCGAAGAATCAAAATGTATGTATATTATAAAACTTGAGTTATAATATAATAACGTATACGTTTTATATCCAAGTACACAGTGTTGCGAAACAATAAATAACGCAAAAATGTTTTTCAAAATTACAATAAAATAAATTAACCACAATTAAAGAAAAAATGCTCATACGTCATCTAGGCAGACGCGCAGTTGTCCGAATTTTTACCTCAATGTAAAAATTATATTCTCTGACGTCACTTATTATATAACGTAAAATTTATATTGCATAATAAAAAGCTTATAAAATTTGTTATCCATTTTGTTCATCTACATAAAAAAAATCATAAAAACAAGCCCGTAGCACGTGCTTTCTTCCACATTCTACTTTGACCACTCTTCCTCGAAACGAAGGATGTGTAAAAATCGACTCTTATCACCTGCCTTCCACAAGCCACTACTTTCTGTTCAGTACCAGAACTTATAAATAAGGTAGACTATGAAAGATATAAAGAACTTTACGAAACGATATTTAAAAGTATCATTGTTACTATTTGAACGCTGAAACCCCCTGAAATTTTTGCAAACAATTAGGCTTAAAAATGATAAGGATGTGCAAATTAGGTTGAAGTGTGTATTTTCTTATAGCAAAGCCACATAGGCTATCTGCTGAGCCCACCGATGGGAATCGAACCCCTGATTTTAGCGTTGTAAATCCGTAGACATACCGCTGTACTAGCGGGGGGCGCGCAAATTAGGTTGAAACAAAGTAGATATCTGTCTATAGAGGAAATTCTTAAATTGAAGATGGAATTTGAATCAGTTACGTTTGCAGATGAGCAACTAAAAGAACAACTTTTAGAACTAAAAGAACCATCTAAAGGCCCGGCATGGCCAAGCGTGTTAAGGCGTGCGTCTCGTAATCCGAGAGTCGCGGGTTCGCATCCCCGTAGCGTCAAACATGCTCGCCCTTTCAGCCGTGGAGGCGTTATA
Organism: Tachypleus tridentatus; assembly: GCF_004210375.1. NCBI lineage: Eukaryota > Metazoa > Arthropoda > Merostomata > Xiphosura > Limulidae > Tachypleus > Tachypleus tridentatus. The sequence continues at coordinate 139,135,757 of NC_134826.1, forward strand.
ATGTGACGGTCAATCCCACTAGTCGTTGGTAAAAGAGTAGCCCAAGAGTTGGCGGTGGGTGGTGATGACTAGCTGCCTTCCCTCTAGTCTTACACTGCTAAATTAGGGACGGCTAGCACAGATAACCCTCGAGTAGCTTTGTGCAAAATTCACAACGAACAAACAAACAAAACCATCTAAAAGTTAAGGAACAATCAGTTAAAGAAATTTTGAAACATCAATTTCTCCCGGACAATGATCTGCAAAAAAATATGTGTGTTTTCTTATAGCAAAGCCACATCAGCCTATCTGCTGAGTCCACTGAGGAGAATCGAACGCCTGATTTTAGAGTTGTAAATCGGTAGATTTACCGCTGCACTAGCGGGGAGACGCAAGAAATGAAATAATTAATTTAGAAGAGTAGTTAAACATAGTAGAAGATGCACATCACAAGACAACAAGTTTCATTTTTAACTTGAAAGGTTTGGTTAGAATTTCGCACAAAGCTACACAAGGGCTATCTGCGCTAGCCATCCCTAATTTAGCAGTTCAAGACTAGAGGGAAGGCAGCTAGTCATCACCACCCAACGCCTACTCTTTTACCAACGAATAGTGGGATTGATCGTCACTTTATAACGCCCCCACTGCTGAAAGGGCAAGCATGTCTGGTGTGACGGGGATTCGAACCCTCAACTCTCGGATTACGGATCTAGTGCCTTAACCAGCTGGCCATGCCGGGCCAACTTAAAAGGAACTGCACACAAAAGCTGGTATAGTACAATAATTCCTCCCTAAGAACGTTGGCGAAAGGGAACTGTGAAATTTGGAAAGGTAAAAAACAATTACATATATAAAAAGAACAAACTGGTGTACTAGAAACCCAGAGTTAAGCTGGTATATATTTAGGCCTCAATTTGTGTAGCTGCAAGTTCTCTTGTATACAGAGGGCGTATTTATCACTGGCTTAAATGGACCTTAAATTAGCATATTCTTCTACATGAGTTAATCTTTTCTTACCGTGGACCCAGTATAAAATGTTGACAGCAAGAACAAATGAATATATACAAACAACTTTTGACTACTTTAATGCAAGTATACTGTTTTTAAATGTAAACAAAAAAGGTAACAATTGTGTTTGAAAATACAGTTGAAGGGTTTGTTTTTGAAGTCAGGCACAAAGTTACACAGTGGGCTATCTGTGCTCTGCCCACCACGGGTATTCGAAATCCGTATTATAGCGTTGTAAGTTCGTAGACATGCCGTTATGTTATCGGGGGGTATAATCCTAAAATTGTCTTACATTTTAAAACAAACTTGGAATGATTATGAACATTAAACATATCATAATAATGTAATAAATCAAAACATTTGTAAAACGACATTTTCTAAAAATAGTCAACCACTGCTAAAATTAATATTAATTGTGTAATTAAGAAATATATTTTCATTTGGTGAAACGTGTAATTTTTCATACGTGTGTCACAATCGCCGAAGACCATACAAACTTCTAAGTATCGTAAACATTATATTCTTAAGTAGCGCGAATAGCCCCCGAGTAGCTTTGCGCGAAATTCAAAACAAACCAAATTCTTCAACATAGTTTAGACACTAATATGTTAAAAGAACCATGTACCTGCAAAGGCGTTTAAAAAGGACGTGATAACTTTCGGTCCCATTCTTGATTCCCCGCAAGAGGGCCATGGGCGTGTCATCATAAATGTTACTATCAAAAGTCATATTATTTAAATTTTTCACGGTAATCCAACGGAATATTGCTCTAAAGGACAAAAAGACATAACAAAATCAATAATAACACTCATAATTTTATCATCTACTATAAATGCTAGATGAAATAATAAAAAAATCATAATTTTCATGATTAATGTTGAATATTAAGACCGCATATAATAAAGCAGGCTTGTCGGTAAATGTCGTGTTATCACAATGATAAAAACTGCACATTTGTTTGTTTGCAATTAAGTACAAAGTTACAAACTAGGCTGTCTGTGCTCTGCCCACCAAGGGTATCGAAAACAATTGCACATGACACAAATACTCCTCAGCTGCAGTTTGATAAATGATCATACGTTAAGCAGCGATAACTTATATAAGTCGTTAACCTACTGCTATGTTGAAAGGTTCTGTTTTCACTGATCCCTTACATTAAACGTCTAATCGATAAAAATATGGAAACAAAGTCTTTAAGCCGATTACTTACATTAGCTGCTAAGCCTATTAAACAGTGGGAAAAATTTATTCAGGCTAATTTTTTGTATTAGTCGTTAAACGTACTACAGAGTGGTTTTTGTTTTAGGCTTATATCTCATATTAGCGATTAAACCTATTACAGCGGGAAATGTCTTTAGACTTATCCTTACACTAGCCGTCAAATAGATAAAATTATGGAAACATTAATTATTTAAACTGATTACTTACATTATCTGCTAAGGCTATTAAATCGTGGAATGATTTTGTTTAGGCTGATTCTTTACATTAGCTGTTAAACGTACTACAGCGTAATCTTTTTGTTTCTTTTAGGCTTAACACTTACATTTAGCGGCTCAGCTTACGATAGCGCAGGAAGATTGATTTTAAGCGCGAATTTTATTTTCTTCTAACAACGAAAACACAATTAATTATAAAAGAACTTTAATATTATTAGAATATCGCATCACTATCTATCAATTCAAACTAAACCAAGCTTGTACGCAGAATACTTGAAAGGAATCCTAATTAATCAGCTCCATGAGCCAAGGCCTACACATACCGTGTGAAGCACAATCAATATTCTAATGTTATGAAGCTTATGGGTGCATCCCCCCCCCCCCCCCCAGAAAATATGTAAAACTAGGTGCTATGAGATTTGATCTGGAAGAAATTTTGTACGAACTATAGCAGGGGTGTGCAACAGGCGGCCCGCGGGCCACAACCCGGCCCGCCAAGCCATTTAGTGTGGCCCTAGTTGTTGTAATCTAACCATGTGGCCTGATCTGTAATCCAACGCAAATGGAATATTTTTTAAAAGCATCGATCCTACGGGATTCCCAGGCTTCGACTCGACAAACTTCTAAAATTATCTTTGCTAGAGAGGAGCAGGCCGAATTCGATTGGTCGGCCTCCTTAGGACATGAATAGGTGACGTGCACTAGCACTATTGTCTACGACTCAACGTCATGTCCTGAACCTCGCCTTCGCCCGCTGGCGACAATTTTCCCTAACCTCTGCTGTCCGTCATTCATTATTGGTGAAAATTTTATTACCTTTTACAGTTACTACAAGAGATTGAAGGTAAATTGATTATTATTTAGCATATTGTTGTGACTTTACTGAATTTATTAAAATTATTGCTTTCAGATGCATCTGATTCTATGTACAGTGTGACCTCGTTATTCGCGGGGTTACGTTCTTTACCCTCCCGCGAATAGCGAAAACCGCGAATATTGGACGCAGTTTTAAAACGTATATGTATGCGATTATATACTATATGAAATGCTTCCCAAACACTAATGATACTTATACTCATTGATGCAGTAATAATGTAGCAATATTGCATACTGTTATGTATTTCACTAAATTGTACCGTGCGTTACCGGGCTGTGCTTTGCCGTTTGCGTTGTTGGGGAAGCTGAGGCAGTCAGCCAATAGCAGTCCAATCTTGTTTGGTGAAGACGACAATTGATAAAAACGGCTTGATTGAGTAAATACAACAGAAATCTTCTCGAAAAGCCCTTTCAGTCTCTGTGACCTACAAAAACGCAGTTCGCGCATAACCCGCGAATATGCGGGGCCGCGAATGGCGAACCGCGAATAGGCGAGGTCACACTGTATTTTGCTATTCTCAATTAATTTAAGTACCGGAAGGCTATGATCGGGATGCCAATTTAGAAACATGTGTTTCTGTCCATAAGAGGTTCCATGTGTAAATAAATTCTATGTTTTTTTCTACTTTGCTATTTTCGTGAGAATAATTTTTGTTTTGATTTCAGGGCTAGTAAAATGTCAGCAGTTAAGAAACGAAAAATTGATGATGAGGGAAGGTTATTCAACAGTGAATGGTGCACAAAATATCTTGTTGTCCCACATAATCAAGGTGTTGTCTGCCTCGTCTGTCAAACTACAATTGCAGTCATGAAAGAGTACAATATTAAGCGACATTACGCAACTAAGCACTCCTCCCAGTTTGATGAAATTGTTGGTCAGGCACGAAAGGACAAAATTGAACATTTAAAAACATCCATTGAAAAGCAACAAGGTGTTTTTACCACTTTCAAGAAAAATTCAGAACTGGTGACAAAACTGAGTTTTAAGCTTTGTGAATGTATGGCAGAAAAGGGAAAGCCTTTCAGTGATGGAGAATTTATTAAAATTGTTTAACAATATTCACAGAATATGCATGTCCAGAGAAAAAATATTTGGTGGAGCAAACTAGCCTTTCCCGCTTTACTGTCTCACGCAGGACAAAAGATCTTTCAGAGGACATCAAAGAAACTTTGAAAGAGAGATTGAATTCGTGTGAAGCTTTCAGTCTGGCTTTTGATGAAAGCACTGATATCAATGACACATCCCAACTTGTCATTTTCATCAGAGCTGTTACTGCAGGCTTTGATGTTTTCGAAGAGTTTTAGATATGGCAAGCCTTTCCTCCACAACCACAGGACAGGATATTTGTGAACAAGTGCTTAAGGTTGTAGAAAAGTTTGAACTGAATCCTTATAAATTATGTGGTGTTACAACAGATGGTGCTCCTTCCATGACAGGTAGGACAAATGGATTCACCAAGAAATTTCTAACTGCAATTGGAGCACAAGACGTAGTTGTAAGCCATTGCATTATTCACCAAGAGAGCTTGTGCACCAAAGTTCTGGATTTTGAAGAAGTCATGAAAAATGTCGTCCAATGCGTAAATTATATTCGAACACGAGGATTAAATCATCGACAATTTAAAACTTTTTAGATGAGCTGGACAGTGAGTATTCAGATGTTTTGTACTTCTCTGCTGTACGTTGGTTTAGTAGAGCTGCTACTTTGAAGAGATTCTGGAATATGCGAGAGGAGATTAAGTTCTTCATGGAGAGCAAACGTCAGAATGTGGACTTCTTGAGCAATGAGAACTGGCTGAATGACTTAGCATTCCTCACAGACATTACACAGCATCTGTCTGATTTAAACTTAAAACTACAAGGGAAAAGTCAACTTGTGAATAAGTTGTTTGAGCATATTTGTGCTTTTGAGAAGAAATTGGAACTTTTCCAGGTTCAGTTGAGAAGAGCCATATTGACCCATTTTACATGTCTTGCAACCAGGAAACTGGAATTTCCTAATCTGGATTGCACCAAATATGGAACCAGTGTACAAAAGCTGCGTGATGAGTTTGCAAACAGATTTCCAGATTTCAGACAAACTGAAATTAGATTGAAATTGTTCGCTCAACCTTTTGATTTGGCAGTGGAAGACAGTCCTGATGATTGCCAAATGGAACTCATTGAACTGCAGGCTGACATGGACACTAAAAGGAAATTCTCTGAAAACAGTTTGCTAGACTTTTACAAACTCTGTGTACGTGAAAAGTTTCCCAATTTGTCCCGTCATGCACAAAGAATTGCCTCCCTTTTGGTAGCACCTACTGCTGTGAGCAATTTTTCTCCAAAATGAAGCTCATCAAAACCAAATGTAGAAGTCAGCTGACTGATGAACATTTGACCAGTCAGTTAAGAGTGGCAACCACTTCTGTCAAAGCTGATATTGACAAGCTCTGCAAGGACTCTAAATTTCAAGTGTCGCACTAAAATGATCACTCATGCAAAAATATAAAATATTATTGCTTGCATTTTGAGAATTTTTTTTAATTTATTGTGCATGTACACGAATAAGCTTGTTTTTTAAGTGGCTCCGCTTGATTGATGAAGTTGGTTATATGGCCCACCGACGAAAAATGTTGCACACCCCTGAACTATAGCTTAAACAATTGTATGGCTGTTCATATACAATTCACAAACATCTAATGAAAAGTCAAGAAATCGTCATTTTAATGTAGCTCTACCTGGGAGTTAGATTTGAATTACATATATATATGTGTTTTATTATGGTAAAGTACTGTACTATTTACATGCAGGGCAGTTATTAATTGTTAAGTTACACTACTAATTTATACAACTCTGAACAACAACAGTGTGTTAGTTATTTCAGTCATTGGTTATCGTATACATACATTTTGCACTCATGAAATATTCTTCTTGAGCGCTTTTCCATAAACAGCTTACATACAGTTTCAATGTTGATGGTAGTGTCATAATGGTCATGTATTAAATCTGGAACACTCAGTCTTTTTCTATTTGTTTGCACCTCAGGTGCAAACCATTGACACTCGGAGAGCAGATGCTAAACGTTCATATGAGCATGAACTTAGTGGAAGCGTGGCAAAGAGTTTCAACAATATAAATATATTTGGTACACTGAAGCATGGAGAGATTTAGAAAGTCAATTTGTTTTCCATCTGCGAAGTTGTTCATCAAAGCATCAGGATTTAACTAATCTTCACTGCAAAAGACTATAACCTGTCAGCTACCAGAGATGAAAACTCTTGTGTGAGTTTTGATGGCATGAGTTTCTGAAGTGACATGCTAACAGTAATATTAAATTTACAGTATTACTGTTGTGCTTGAAGATACGATGTAAATAATCATATACGTTCACTCTTAGTGAAGTCAGTTTCTTACAGTAGTGTTCTATTAGGGAAGCAATAGAAACAATATCTTGGTTTCGACATTGTAAAATTACAAGTACTTCTCTCAAACAGTAAAGGGAACATTGTAAAGATGTTAAACAACAATAATTCAAAGTATTCCTGCACTTTTAAATAAACTATAGAATTTTTAGTATCGTCAGCAGTCCAACTGTCATTAAACATTTCAAAACTATCATCTCTATACACAAGAACCTAACACTTGTGAAGTAACAATGGATGGCATAAAATAGAACCTTTCTCAACCTCCATTATTCTCAACCCAATGTGTAATGTACACACATTGAGTAGCGAAACACGTGATGAAGCTGTTCCATGACCTTTTGATAGATTGTCTTTAATAGTTCCAAACGTTTAGGTGAGGATTTACTCCAAACAATTATTCCTTTAACTTGATCAATACATTACCTGGTGGAAATGAACAGGAATTTAAAATAGTAAGATCAAGTGAATGACTCACGCTATGAGTGTACAACCCCCTACTCTGCATACCTCGAACTTGTTTGTGAACACAAAAACCTTCGCCAGTCATGGCCTTTGCTCCATTGTGTCCTTTAGCCACAAAATTCATTTAGAGATAATTCAACATTAATCAATAACATTGCAACTGCACATAAAATATTTATTGCTCTGACTCTCTGTGTCTTAACAAATCCAATAAATTTGTCACCAGTAAGACAAATACACCTACTATAAAGAATCCAATCTACAAAACCCGATAGAAGCAATACGGCTTCAGGATTCCAATTACAAAGTGTCAAAAGAAACCATTGCATGCAACTATTTTAAATCATAAAAATTCTAATGACTCGTCAGAAGAATGTAGATTATTTAAAAAACTTCACATACCATAAACAGCTGCACTATAACTGTATAAGCATAAATTATTGCATCAAAAAATGTTGTGTACGGGCGAATATCTTCGAAGCCCCTGTGTATGTGCATGCAAACACGAAAACTGGCTATTATTATAAACTAAAAGATTTTGTCAACACACAACGAAATTGTGTTATTTACATTTGTGTTAACTTAAATAATCTCACGGAATACACTACTTTACGAAGCAGGAAAAATAAAAATAAATATTCGCTAGGAATTTCGGGCAAAGGTACACGAAGGTTATCTGCATTAGCCATTCCTAATTTAGTAGTGTTTGTTTGTTTTGTTTGTTTTTGAATTTCGCGCATAGCTAATCGAGGGCTATCTGTGCGAGCCGTCCCTAATTTAGCAGTGTAAGACTAGAGGGAAGGCAGCTAGTCATCACCGCCAACTCTTGGGCTACTCTTTTACCAACGAATAGTGGGAATGGCCACATTATAACGCCCCTACGGCTGGGAGGGCGAGCATGAATTTAGTAGTGATAGACTCGTAGGCTATTCCTTCAGCAATTAGTGAGATTGACAGTCACATTATAATGTCTCCACAGGTTGAAAGAGAGAGCATGTTTGGTGTGATGAGGATTCGAATCTACACCCCGTAGGCTGCTTTTATATAACCAGCCAGAAACTGGAAATTTACTGTTTGAGAGTGAATTATTTTTCTTCCTCTTTTTGAGAATTCAAAGTGGCTACCAGTAAAGTAGAATGAATTTTGGTTAAAGTTCCTGTACATAAAAATCGTGATACGCTATTCGTATGTTTGTTGTTTAAGCGCAAAGTTATACACAGACTAGCTATGCTCTGTCCACCACAGATATTGAAACTCAGTTTCTAGTGTTGTGCTACTGTGTCCACCGTGAGAAATCGAATCCCGATTGTAATTTATCGCTGTCCCAGCTGGGAACTCGTTTTTTGTGGAGGCTTACAATTATCTAATTATTAATTTTCAAACTTTTTCAAATAAAAATATCTAAGCAAAGGCTATGAAAATTAAATATAGTTTACTCAGAATAAAACACATTGGTAATATAATATTATTTGAAGATTGGTATTTTCAACATATTCAACTGTTTTATACTTTGCATCACTGGTTGATAAAATATATACAACACTATTGATTATGTAATAACTGTCCTAGCGGCGAAAACGAGTAGAAACAAAACGCTGATTAACATTTACATCTATTTCTGTTTTTACCTTCTTTATTTTTAACACAAAACTGCACAGCTGGTTATGTATAGTTGCTCTCACTAGGCATGGCCAAGCGTATTAAGGCGTGCGACTCGTAATCTGAGGGTCGCGGGTTCGCATCCCCCTCGCGTCAAACATCCTCGCCCATTATTCTATGGTAAAAGAGTAGCCCAAGAGTTAGCAGTGGATGGTGATGACTAGTTGCCTTCCCTCTAGTCTTACACTGTTAAATTAGGGACGGCTAGCACAGATAGCCGTCGAGTAGCTTTGTGCGAAATTCAAAAACAAACAAATGCTCTCACTACTATGGGGCATAGAATCATAAATTTTAATGTTGAAGGCCCACAAACTTTCTGCTCACTTTTTAGGGAGAGGGCTAAATTTTCAAAAATCAGTTATGTGTTCCTTTTTTTTATTCGAACATAATTTAATATCTTAATAAAATAAGCTAAAATGAAATTAAAACTTACATGCAGTTATATATATATAGATAACGGGTAAGATTTACAGCTTTATTTAAGTGCAGAACTATACAATGCAGTGTATTTGCCACCGAGATCAAACTACATAATTTAGTTTCATATTCAAGAGCTAACCACTTAACGGTTGAGAAGAAATGAAGTTTATGGAAGAGATTAGAACATGAGGAATTTATCTCCATGAAAGGTCAATTCTAAAACCACACAACACCATGGTGACCAGAAGCCTTGAAATGAACTCAGTTTTTTGTAGTAACAGAAAGATTTTCAAAGGCAAAATGTGATCCATAATATTATATCATCTACTTTTACCACAGTAGAAAGCACGTGTCAAAACTTTACTGATCAGTCTCTTTCAGTGTGTCTTTATTTGTAACTTGATGAACAAATGTTTGTAACAAAGCAATAATTGTTTCATGCCACCCTCCAGTGGCACAGCTGTATGCCTAAGAACTTAAAATGTTACAAACCGGGCTTCTATGCCCGTGGTGCAGCTTTTTGCTTAATTACAAACAAACAAACAAAATGTTTGTATCTCAACGCGGCTGGTATGGGTATTAACACTTTTATTGATAAGCAGAGAGCAATGTTTCGACCTTCCTAGGTCATCTTCATGTTAACAAAGAGCCGTTCTGAGATACATTTTATTTCAAGTGGGTTTCTCGTCATCAAAAAAAAAAAACGTCTCATACCCCAGATCCCCAAATATACATTACCTTGCTTTTTCTACGTCAGTCACGCATCGAGCAATCAGAGGTCTCACCAAATCTGTAAAGGTCACCTGGTCCTCTTGTGCTACCTTTAGTGGAAAATGCAAATTTTAATGTTTATTTGTTTTTAACTTTTAATTTTTATATAATTCAGACCACACTAATTTATTTTTCAACAAAAATTCACTGATCTATTAGCTTTTGAGAATCCATTGAAAATTACTGGATTTTTATTACGGCATATTTAATTGAAAAACATAATTCAAATACCGTTCTGAAACGTTTTCTATTACTTTTACAGATAACCGAATGTTGTGGTTTAACTGACAATAGTTTATATTCACAAACGTGAAATCTACGTCAATAAACGTTCCTCGAGAAAAATAAGTATTTTCTATAATTCAGATATGATGCAATAAAAAACACTAAAAATCTTCTAAGCGTTTCACACACATTTTACAACAAGCATTCCAGATAGAAAGCTTACGAAAAGTATTTCAACTTTTATCTTCTCAAACGATGTAACAACACACTCAAGCAGTTGAGCTCATGACATCAACAAACTCTGGCGCCACACCCTAGCTCAATCTGGAGTAGAGTGAAGATCGTGCTTACGAAATAGAACATTTCGACCGACCCATAAAATCATTATGTTGGAGTTGAGTATATCTCTTAGTACTGTTAAAAATATAACAAACAAATATTTGAAATATTTAAATTAAGGCTTATTTAATAACTTCGACATAAACTTTATCCCCAAATTTTAAAATTACAACAAAATTTCTTTATAAATAACATTTGCAGTTTGCTTTTCATCTACCAACAAATACAGATTTTGAGATGGTCCTATCGTTGAACACTTTACATCTCATTGCCCTTGAAAAAAGTATGGTTATTCAAGAAACAATTCAGCAATTTTTGAAACCTCAGAAGAATTAGTTCTAGAGATACCCACAGTAGTCAAAGAACACCATAAGGTTTTCAAACAGATTTTCTGAGGTATTTATCCACCAAACTGCTTGGGTTCCATAAAACTGTTGGTTACAAGATTCTTAATAATATATGATTTAAACAAAAACTGGGAATAAAAATGACATCAACATTATAAATAATTCCCCAAATTAAATCTGGGGTCCCGTATATACTATACATATAAAGTTACAGATTTCATACTTTTGGAGTAGGCAGCTGCTTAAATTCAAAGGCATAACACACCAAGTAATAAAACCATTAAACAGGACGTAACATGCAGGTGTAGAAAATATTCAGTATTATCACTGTAGAAATATTCTTCCTTGTGTTAAAACTAAAAGCAGAGGTACTAAACAAAGAGAAACCCATATCTAAAATAAATAAGTAGGAATTGTTTTATTCAACAAAACATTACATATGTGACTTCCAGTAACAATAGAATGATATAAGGTTCATAACTACAAGTTAAAACAGTCATTCTCCAATGCCACAAAACAACAGAGACAGCAATTAGAAGTTTATTAAATCACTCTAGAACACCACCAGAACAACAGAGACAGCAATTAGAAGTTTATTAAATCACTCTAGAACACCACCAGAACAACAGAGACAGCAATTAGAAGTTTAGTAAATCACTCTAGAACACCACCAGAACAACAGAGACAGCAATTAGAAGTATATTAAATCACTATGGAACCGCACCGTAAGAACAGAAACGTCAATAAGATGTTTAGAAAATTTTCCTGAAACTCCACTAGAACAACAGAAACGGTACCAGTGATAATCAGTAAACCTCAGCTTTACATGAGAGGCAACGTATAAATTGAATGAATACAAATTATCTATTTTTGGAAAAAACGTTTGTTGTTCATTGGACACTTTCCAAAGATATAACAGCACCAAAGAAGAAATGTTATAGACCTTTTTTCGTAATGGGATCGTAAAACAATACAAATGCCCATGGGTAAATCAGCTAACTATATGCATTCATGAGATGCTATTGTTGCAATATGTTTTGAGAGAACAATCATGGTTTTATAGTAGAAAATACGATTAGTTTAAACTATATGCTATATAAGTGATTAAATACCTTCAGAATGATTCATTATTCAACAAGATGTTCTGTTAATGCATATAACTCATTACAAGTGAATAGTTGGACCTTGGTTGGCTATACGTCAATAACTTTCAATTCAGATTTAGTGTTAAAAACATTACCCAAAATACATACGTTTATAGCGACTTGATCCAGCTCTGCAAACACTGCTGGGTCGTTGTAAATATCCCTTTTAGACAGTTTAGGGGGGCTCGGTGGAGGGGAGTGCGTGGGGTAGGGAATAAGCTCTTCTGTGACGTAACATTGTCTGTCAGAATACGTGCACTTTTTCTATACGGAGAAACAAGATTCACAGTCATTATCTTGGGAGAAAAGACAAGACGAATGTGTTACTCAGACAATGGTTTTGATCTATTCACTTCAACCTGAAAGTTAAACTTTCTTGATAAGTAAAGCAACATAACCTGGAAAGTTTGAAACAGATTTTAAGTTAAATTCACTGTCAATTTTCGACTCGAGCTCATTAGACTCTTAAGATTATTTATTTGCGAGTTATTAAAACATTAAATACTCCAGAAAGTTACGTAAAGACGAAATACTGTTTAAATGATCTTTAGTTGGCTTGTTTTTGAATTTCGCGCTAAGCTACACGAGGGCTATCTTCGCTAGCCGTCCCTAATTTAGCAGTATAAGACTAGAGGAAGGTAGCTATTCATCACCACTCAACGCCATATCTTGGGCTACTCTTTTACCAACGAATAGTGGGACTGATCGTTCCATTATAACGCCATTATGAAAGAGTAGCCCTAGAGTTGGCGGTGGGTGGTGATGACTAGCTGCCTTACTAGTCTTACACTGCTAAATTAGGGACGGCGATATTAAGTAGTACACCAGACTTGAATGACTGGAGTGTATGTGTTATGTTACACTTTATTCATAAGACGTGTTTCTCCTTCTTTACGTACGTGAAAAACAAATAGCTTTATCATTATTACAGGAAAAGACATAGGTAGTATTTGCTGTTGTTATTGTTCGTTTTAGAGCTAATCCACTTTGAGCTCTCTGCAGTGTCCACAGCGAGAGATCTAACCCCGTCTTTTAACGTTGTAACTACATAGAATTGCTGCTAAACATGAATAGTACGGGTTCTATTTATTAAACGTCTCAATTGGAACATCGGTTCGTCTTAAGATTTATAACGCGAAAGTCTAAGTTTCTATGCTCATGGTTGACTCAGTACAGACAGCCCATTATATAGGTGTGCGCTTAACTTCAAAGAAACAAAAACCTTTGTTGATACGACCTGGGTTTGCTTAAAAGTTTAAGGCAGGTTATACAGGTTATATTACAAAGGTTATTTTAGAAACATATGGATAGTGATAGTATAATATGCGAGTATTAATTAATGTAACAAGTGGGAGACGAATAATAACCTCTTTTGTTGGTAGCGATATTTAGAAACACTGGAATAATACCAAAATACACGGACATTACTACACATACGTAGTTATGGATATAACTAGCAGTAACAATGGAAAAGTTATACATAATTTACCTGTAGATGGCATAGAACGTTGGACTGGCATCTACAGAAGTATAGCTGTGGATATGTCTAATAAAACTACTGGGTTAAGTTTAGAAAGGTAGTTTCGATAAAGGTGGTATCTGAAAACAAATACTGTGATAATTATACAAAGTTATCTAATGAAAAGAATGACAAAAACGTTTAGATGACGAAAAAGCTGTCTGTGGATGTGCGTAACAATGACACCTTTAGGGTCAGGTAGGCAATGTATTAACTGTACTGAGGGGGCGCTTCTCAAGGCGTCATTTTTCCATCCTGCATCTGATCTGAGGACAACAGGGACCTTCATGAGCTGTCTTTTATGGTCTTCAGTAATAACTGTTTATTTGCTTCTGGTTAACTGCAATTATAATTGTAAGCTATCTCGTATAGTTCGTTTTCTTACCACTATCTCATAAATGTATAATAGGTCTTATTATAAAATACATCGTATCATACACTAATTCTTCTGACTTCTTCTTACTGGTTACAAATATTACTCAGAATATTTAATGATTGTGGTCGCTAATTGTGTTCTTTTTTCAGTAGGCCTGGCATCGCCAAGCGTGTTAAGGCGTGCGACTCGTAATCCGAGGGTCGCGGGTTCGAATCCCAGTCGTGCCAAACATGCTCGGTCTTTCAGCCGTGGGGGCGTTATAATGTTACGGTCAATCCCACTATTCGTTGGTAAAAGTGTATCCCAAGAGTTGGCGGTGAGTGGTGATGACTAGCTGCCTTCCCTCTAGTCTTACACTGCTAAATTAGGGACGGCTAGCACAGATAGCCCTCGAGTAGCTTTGTGTGAAATTTCAAAACAAACAAACAAACAAAATTATTTCAGTATATTGTCACTAATTATATTCTTCAACTCGATGTATTGTGGCGTCCAGTTTCACTTCAATTAGACGATTCTCCATCTTCAAAAACCCAGTAGGATGTTTATTGATATTAGTATTATACACAAGCAATGGTAGTGCTGGACGAATAATCACTTTGTTGTTTAATTGCTAGTGTTAGTACAACATAGAAAAGAGACACATATTTTGGTCTTGGCACTACCGAAATAACAACTCTGAGTGATATTTTAATAGAGCTTGTTCAGATTTCACATCTATTTACCCACTAATTTACTGATAAGTGAGTGAAAACGCAAATTGTATAACTAACGTCACACGACGTTTTAATTTCGTTTAAGTTAACGTGCAAAAACCAAACACTGATTACTTCCATTCAGCAAGAGCTTAACTCGTTATAAACTTACTGGAGAACGTTACAAAGAATTATTTCATCAAATACTCTTAAAGGTGCAACTGTGGTTAAAGATATAAGGCCGGTATTATTTGTTGTTATTTAGGCATTCCTTTAAATATCACACTGTGTTGTTCTTATATATATTTGGAATTATTCGTAACACAGGTCAGTTTCTAGACCACTAATGACCGTAGTCCAAGTTGTTTTAAATTCTTGTTAAATTATTACGTTTCTATTTGTTTCAGACTTTTCGCATACACCTGAACAAAGGGTTATCTGCGCTTGAGCTTATCTGATTTTAAACTGATAGACAAGACGGAAGATATTTAGTTAGGATAATCCACCAAATACTCTCTGACTACTCTCATCTGGGTAAAAAATGGGATTGTAACGTCATTTTTACAGCACATTTACGAACCACAAAGTTTAAAGCGCGTTTTTGCGGGCACGATTCACAAACCACAAACCCTCAAATTCACAGTCCAAAAACCCTTACCATTACCTTAATCCCAGATCACATCATTTGCAGAATTCATCCGGATTAAATGAGTTTGTCTTTATATATACATTTATCAACTTCAGTCCTACATATACATATAATTGTAATTAAATTCATAATTAGGCATAGAAACGTACCTTCTCTAACTCGTTTCGTTTTTGGTTAATTAGATTCATCATTTCTTTGCTATGTTTGTCTATCAGGTCTGCAGTAGCTGTACGTTCTTCTTCTAGAAGTTTTCTTGTCAGCAACTCTTTCTTCTTGCCCAACTTAAAGGTCATATTCCTCTCCAAATCTCGTCTTTCCTTCTGCTGCTTCAGGGTCAAAGTTTTTTCTACGTCGGATAATATCTTCTTTTTCTCACCTTTAGGATCAACCTGGAACCTTTTGGTCAGTCTCTCCAACTCTTTCTCCCACTCTTCCTATTTTAACGGTAAAAATCAGAGTAATTTGGTTTGGTTGTATTATTTTAAACGTCAAGGGTTCGATTCCCCTCGGTGGGCTCAGGAGACAGCCCCATGTGGCTTTGCTATAAGAAAACACACACACATTATTTTGAACGAGGTCAGAAAACGCCAAATTCGCTATGATTATATTGCGATGAAATTTTAAAAAGCAGATTATACAGTAGAGATTATTTCGAATTATGATACTTAGATCTTAACCATTAGGGGAACATTTTTTCATTTCCATGTTGAAAATATTAAAATGTTTATCACTTTGTTAGTCTATCATTAGTAAATTGTTATTGTGGGCCATTAAGAGTCCAGAATGATTCGATGAAAATATTTAAAAATGTTTTATTTTATTTCTATATATATGTGGATCAAATGTAGGGAAATAATTAAATCCTTAAGAACTTCATCAGTGGTCCCTATTTCCCAAACCTGATGCTAACACTTGTCACACCTTTAACAATAGAACAGTATCTTAAGACATTTTCCTCTAAATAACCATAGAACAGGAAATTCTCGAATTTGTTCAAGTTTCTTTCAAACATTCCAAAGCTCAATGTACCTGAATTGAGTGTTTGATACGTTTCTCTTCTTCTGCTCTCTTCTTTGCAAACTGTTGATAGAGGGCGTCTTCTTCGACCCTATGTCTCATTTCCAAATCTTTTTGCGTGTTCTCATCCTACAAATTAGAAGAAAAAAATGTTGTATTTAATTTGATCCGAAAACATAATATATTACATACAGATTCCAAATTGTAAAAGAGAAATGAAACATTAAAAACATAAAATAGTTATCATGTAGTAAACATCAACATTAAAAACATAAAATAGTTATCATGTAGTAAACATCAACATTAAAAACATAAAATAGTTATCATGTAGTAAACATCAACATTAAAAACATAAAATAGTTATCATGTAGTAAACATCAACATTAAAAAAAACATAAAATAGTTATCATGTAGTAAACATCAACATTAAAAACATAAAATAGTTATCATGTAGTAAACATCAACATTAAAAACATAAAATAGTTATCATGTAGTAAACATTAACATTTAATAGATTAATGAAGTTAACATGCTGTAAACAACACCATCATTTAAAAACATAAAACTGTTACCATGAAGTGAAACACATAAACGTTTAGTGAAATACACACATTATTTATCTGACAGTAAACATTAATATTAAATAACACGAAACAGGCACATTGCAGCGAATAGTTGCCTTTAAAAAACACAGAACAGTTAATATAAACACTAACGTTTTGTAATAAAAACTAATTATTAATAACGATTTTTACGACAATCAGTGTTTCTCAACCTCGATTGTCATGTGTAATATAATTATATATATAAAAGAGGTCATGGATTTTTATGAGAGAAACTTTGCAATATAGATCACTTTTCGTATTACAGAACTACGGTGATATTGTTGGTGTGGAATCTTAACTGTGGTTAATCTTTGATTAAACCACTGTTTCTCAAAACCCGAATGACTCAAAGAAAGAGCCTGGAGTTTATACTGTGTTAGAGGACAACGGTCAACCAAAATTGAATGCCTATGGACTTATAGTGCAAGAAACTGGGTTTCGATACTCGTGGTGAGCCTAGAGTTTATATTGTGTTAGAGCACAACGGTCAACCAAAATTAAATGCCTATGGACTTATAGTGCTAGAAACTGGATTTTGATACTCGTGGTGAGCAGACCACAAATAGCCCTTTGTGTAGCTTTTTTGCATAATAACAAAACAAACCAAAATTTCGTGTTAGTGTTGTGGGCTAAGTCATTATCGTGCGTGTTACTAATCTAGTGTTAGGTATTTCAAAGAGTGTAAAATAATTTCTATTTTAGCATAGTAATCTATCTCAACTTCCCCTTCATTCAGCTCAGAGGTAGTTTATAACGATAAAATTGGAGGTTCTACACTTACGACAGGTATAGTTCAAATACCCCATCGTGTAATAATGCGTAGCGTAAGTTGCTAAAACAGAGCTGAAAGGTTGTCCGGTTGTAGTCGTGATAATTTTGAGGCTGGTTATTTGCTCGAACACCCCAACAACTAAAGCTTTAAAAAGTTCTTTGTGTCCTTGAAGATCTTACAGACAAACGAGTTTGTTATACGCGGATTCATTTTGTTTTTAAATATAGCGTGGAGCTTTTTTCTCTTAATATCTTTTAAATCGTCTTCCAGTTATCAAATGATTCCGATAGAAAGTTCAGTCATGTTTTGTGTGGAAACAAAACTAGCGTGTATTAAGAAAAATATTAAATTATTGGATACTTCCCACGTCAGTTGGTATTTTCTTATTTCTGTGGTTACATTTATAGCATCCGACATTAAGTACCAAGAGAACACTTGAGGAAACGTAATTATTTTGCTGGCGTAACTCATACGTTTAGCTTAGGTTATGGTGCTTAATTCGCAAGCTGGGACTAGCGGGTTCTAATCCCCGTCGCACCAAACATGCTCGTCCTTTCAGCCATGGAGGCGTTATAAATTTACGGTCAATCCCACTATTCGTTGGTAAAACAGTAGCCCAAGAGTTGGCGGTGGGTGCTGATGACTAGCTGCCTTCTCTCTAGTCTTACACTGCTAAATTAGGGACGACTAGCGCAGATAGCCCTCATGTAGCTTTGCACGAAATTCAAAAACAAACAAACAAACCACCCGTAACAAACCTACTACCGTCCATATGTATATATATATATATTTACTCTTCTGTATACATTAAATACTTGAAACATAATTTGAAATAGGGTATCAAACGATCAAATTGTTTAGTGTTCTGTTCCATGAAATTTCAGAAAATGTGTGTGTGAATAACCTTCGTTTTCTTCCGCAGTCTTGTGTTTAGGCCTAGCATTACTACGCTTGACTAAGAAACTGTACATAATTACAAATTTTCGATGCCCGGTTTCGTGTGTCTCTAATTAAGTTGTTCATTCAACTCAAGTAAAAGTATTCAAGGAACTCCTAATTATTCGGTTTATTAGACGTGCCTTTCATCACGACTGTTAAACAATGAATTATTTGTGTACCCTTTGTTGGATTTTTTTGTAATTGTTGTTAAAAATACCCAGGTGAAAAGCTAATTTAAGAAACTACTAAAACTAGGCAACCATTGTCACTACATCTCTAACTAAACCTACACAACATTTAGATTATAACGTCCACAGTAACTACTATAGTTGTGCCTAGAAAATCATTGTTACTATCTCGCCAACTAAATCTACAACACCTAGATTCTAAGACCCACAGTAACCATATTGTAGTCTGACTTAGACAAACGTTCTTACTAAATTATCAGAACATTCAGACCGTACCAATGTCTTTCTTTCCTATTAACTTTCTCGATTGCTCTCTTAAGAATAAAAAGTTAGCTTTTATATAAACACTAGAAGTTTTAGTTTCTGAGAAACTCTAATATGTTTCAGTATTGTATACTTATTCAAGCCTAATGGGACTCTGAAAAGCAACATTTTGAAAACAAGGTCTCCACGTGTTTGTTAGCAAGATCACTTGGGCAACGGTTAAAGGTAGTTATTGTGGTAGTTCTCGTTTCGAGATGGAATGTAATAAAAAGTAAACAACCATATCTCAATATTAATTTATCTTCGTACTTTAATTAAGATCTTGAGATATTGGATGATATTATAATGAAGAACACGAAGGTGTTGCGATTTTAAAATGTTTAGTAATCCCCTTCTATGAACTAGCAACATAAGCTATAATTAAACGGCAACTATGCGACTTGATTTATTCGCATATCAATAACTGATTGTCATAAGAAAGCACGTGGTTTGGCAGGTTTGGACGAAATCTTTGAGTGATATTTTGCGTGATAAAGGATCCGATGTCAGATGCATACATGTTGTCCAATGGAGTAACAGCGTTGTGACCACCAGAAGGACGTAAGCCCTAAAGCTTACGACTAAGCTACCAGGGAGTGGAGGTTTGTTTGATTTTGAATATTTTTCAGAGCTACTCGAGAACCACCTGTGCTAGCCGTTCCTAATATATCAAGCCCAGCATAGCCAGGTAGTTAAAGCTTCCCGACTCCTAATCCGAGGGTCGCGGGTTCGACTCCTCGTCACACCAAACATGTTTGCTCTTTCAGCCGTGGAAGCGTTATAATGTGACGGGCAATCCCAGTATTCGTTGGTACAAGAGTAGCCCAAGAGTTGGCGGTGGATGGTGATGACTAGCTGCCTTCCCTCTAGTCTTACACTGCTAAATTAGCGCAGATAGCCCTCGTGTAGCTTTGTGCAAAATTCAAAAACAAATGTAAGAAGGTCGAAACGTTGTTCTCTACTTTATCAGTAAAAGGTTTAGTACCCATACCAGCCATCTTGAGATATAAAAGTAGTACCTAATGAAACTAAACTGACACTTATAGCATTACTTAAGACAGTAAATAAGTGACAGAATGTTTTCCATCTGTTATGTGATTACAATGTAAAATAGAAATCACGACCAGGCTGAAATAATACGTCACAGCTGTTACGTGTAGTATTTTAAGTATAACTGAAGAATGAGTCGATCACCTGTCCAGCTCACCAGAGGTCCTGTTGTTGGAAGAGCAACCCCTTGTGGAGATTACATTTTCTTAAAATTATCATCATTTTCTGAAAGTATTGCAGCATTTTTAACGCGGGTAATTTTAAGTAAACTAAAAAAAGAAATAAACAGTCCATTTCAAATTGCTAAGCTGTTCCAATTTTCCGCCCTTGTGGTTGATGTTGTACGCAAGTCAGTATCTTATAATTGCTCTATTTCTAGTATTGCATCCAAATCCGTAGCAGAATATCATTATGTAATTATGATTCTTTTTCCTGTGAGTTATTATTTTCTGTTTTTACGTAGTTAAGAATCATTCACGAAAGATGCTGAGGAAAAGTAACAAAGAAAAGATCAGTAGAAATACAAGTGAATAATTAGAGAAACAATCAATAGAGGGCATTACCTCAGCGACGCAGCTATGATCATATTCGGTCCTCAATATATATATATATACATATCTTCTATATATCCGTCATTACTAACGAAAACGGACAGTTTTTGGCAAGACAATGAGAAATAAGATTTTGTATATATCCGCCATGTTTCATCAAAATATAATCATTTTTAACTAAGTTATGGACGAAAAATAGTGTGAAAAAACTGTCTCCATGTTAATAAATGAGTTTTTTTTTTACATCTGTGACCTTGACCTTACAAAAACCATTCACTTTTAAGTTTGGTCATAGTTCAAATATACCTTTAAAGCTACCTCTATAGAAACTCGTTTTCTTAGGTTCGTTTTCCAACATTCATTAACAAAACATTGTTAGTGCTTAGTTTTCCCAACCAAAAACAGCTTGTTTTGTTTGTTTTTGTTTTTTGAGACAAATATTCACTGGATCCCCCCCAATTAAAATACACAGAAAAAACGTAGACGTTCTAAGCATTAAAGTCCTTAAAATCAATATAACACATCAGCATGATAATCTTATCTCCGAACACCCCAGTTTGGGAAAATGAAAAAAACCTTTCCTCAAAAACTAAATACCTACCATGTTGTTGTTACTGTTCTTGTTGTTACATAATACTTAAACATAGTATTCTGCTTCGCTAAAGATACTTACATCTTTGTCTTCTACTCTGTTATGCCTTGCATAAAATTCCCCTTTCTGATCTGTGTTACATAATGCGTAAAACTTATTCCTCTATGATACTTAAAACTTAATTCTACTCTACTATACGATGCTTAAAGCTTATTCCTGTACCTCTACTCTGTTACATGGTGCTTTAAAACTACCCTTTATCTCTGTTACAAGGTGCTTTAAAACTACCCTTCAACTCTGTTATAAGGTACTTTAAACTACACTTCAACTCTGTTATAAGGTGCTTTAAAACTACTCTTCAACTCTGTTATAATGTGCTTTAAAACTACCCTTCAACTCTGTTATAAGGTGCTTTAAAACTACCCTTTAACTCTGTTATAATGTGCTTTAAAACTACCCTTCAACTCTGTTATAAGGTGCTTTAAAACTACCCTTCAACTCTGTTATAAGGTGCTTTAAAACTACCCTTCAACTCTGTTATAAGGTGCTTTAAAACTACCCTTCAACTCTGTTATAATGTGCTTTAAAACTACCCTTCAACTCTGTTATAAGGTGCTTTAAAACTACCCTTCAACTGTGTTATAAGGTGCTTTAAAACTACCCTTCAACTCTCTTGCTATGCTCAAGCTTTGCTCTCTTTTCTGCTACGATTCTTAAACCATAACCAGTAACTACAGTAAGGTTGTGATGGTCACATACTTGTCACTACCACCGAAATAACACAGTCCTTCTCAGAAGTGCCACTGAAGGTCGCAGCTAATCAGTAACCGAAACGTTGGATAAAACCTAGTTAGCAACTGATATTTACTAAATGACGAAAGAAAAGAAATAAAACAAGTAATTAGTAATTGGATTGTGTGGAATCCCCTAAGCTACTAACGGTGGTAAGTGACAGTAGTCAGCAGTTTTGGAAGCATTAGGCTTAGCGGCAACATATCAACTCACCAAGTACTCTTCCAATCTACTCTCGAACTGTTGTGACCCATATTTCTTCTGAACTTTGGTAGCATTAATTCCGTGGGCTATGTGCAAAGCGTTGGCATCAAACGTACCGGCAGAATGGTTTCTATGGCGACCGTCAGCTTCACGAACTCGAGGTGAAGACAGAGCCGTTTTTATGCCAACAGCTTCAACATCAAAAGTTCCTTTACCAAAGCCTCTGATCTGTTCATTGAGAACGTACTTTTGTTTAGGGGCCTTTAAGGCACTCTTAATACCCACTGACATTCCATCCAGATGTCCCGGCCCCGTCCTCGGCACGTGGCTCTGACAGTATATCTCTTTATCGTCCTTGTCCTGTTGGTTGTTGTAATAGGTCTTCAACGATAATTTTGTCCCGCACGTGGAACACTTGAAACAGTTTTGGTGGAAGAAAGTGAAGTCTTTAAGAGGTCCAATCTTGTCCACTTGATACACAGTCGAACTACATCGGAGACACAGGCTCCCCAGACTACCTGTGGAAGCAGAGAATCTGTTTGCCATTACTACCCTTCCAGAGACCTAACTTTCCTACAGCTCACCTTTCAATACAAGCTGCGATTCAAGCCTCAGGGTGAGGTAAGAAGAGAAGTGCCGTCATGAACTTGGACGATAGTCAATAAATGCTTCTTTTTGTCTTCGATTAAAACTAACGAGTGCTTAAAATTCTGTGACGAGAAAACAAGGGAGGGGCACAAACAGGTTGCTCAGAAAATCCACCGAACAGGTGACTGCTTTACTTGCCCGGGCGAAAGCTGGTAGTGCGTGGAGTTCCTCTGAATGCTGTAAACATTGACGTCATCGCATTAATTTGAACAGAAAGTTAGTCAACTATTCCGAACGGTTGAATTGAGTTCCTTGGCCGCTGATGGCTGACAGATTAAAGTTGTTGCAAACAAATCATTTCACACTTATGTGTGTTGCCATTTTTACCTTTATTTATCTCTTTATGTACTCGAGGATATTCAACTCCAAAATAGAGATAATATGTTCATATACAAGAGTAAGTTAATAATATGATAAATAGTTGTTGTTTTTTTATAGGCCATAAAATTGTAAAGAATTCATTGAATTTTATGTTTTTTTTCTAATTTTAAATCTTGTGGCGTTAGTGTGAAGGTATCCCATACACGTAATATTTGGATCTAGGTAAAAAAGACACCGAAAAAATACAACGGAAAAAACAGTCGAAAGTTGTTTGTTTGTTTTTTAGTTTCGCGCAAAGCTACGTGAAGGCTATCTGCGCTAGTCGTCCCTAATTTAGACTAGAGAGAAGGCAGCTAATTATCACCACCCACTGCCAACTCTTGGGCTACTCTTTTACTAACGAATAGTAGGATTGACCGTCATATTATAACGCCCCCACGACTGAAAGGGCTAACATATTTGGTGCGACGGGGATTCAAACCCGCGACCCTCAGATTACGAGTCGAAAGCCTTAAGCCACCTGGACATGCCTGGCCATCGAAAAGAAAGACAAAAAATAATTACGTTTTTTTTTAATCAAAGGACCGTCTTGGAAAACAGTATCGTATAATAGTTAAGCCAATAACTATAGCATATTTAAGGAGTATTAATTCATAAGAGGGTTTTTACCTATGTATCTGATAATAAAATAGTTGTTTGTTTGTTTACAGAAACCCCGATTCCAGCGTCGAAAGTCAACAGACATACCATCGTGCCACTGATACCATTGTGCCACTGAGGGACTTTTTTAAAATTTCGCGCAAAGCTACGCGAGAACTTCGTGATGAAGAGAAACCCACTTGATGTAAAAATGTATTCTGAAGGTGGCTGGATTGGGTATCAAAACTTCGATTAAAATAAAATACAGAACAACGTTTCTATCTTCTTAGGCCAACCAGCATAGTTCACAGTACCAAAAACACTGAGTTATAAATATAGTGTTAAATACGCTGTTTTCACAGAGCAAGTGTAATAAATAAATAAAAATCCGAATTTTATGTCCAAACGTTTTTCATCAACGAATAAATGAAAAACAAATTTAAGTATTTCTAATAATCTTCCATTTTCGCTGCCACCTTATGTGATTTGATGAAAGATGTCGCTCCAGGTCAATGTATTCTAACTACATGCTTGTTCTGCTGAAAAATCGCACAAAGCCACCAGTGAGCTATCTGCACCAGTAGCCTCCGCTGTAGAAGTGATAGTCACTAAACGAAATGGTGGCACTAGCTGTCACTTATGATGCCCCCACGACTAAATAGACGAGCATATTCGACGACACGTTTCGATCCCTTAACCTTTAAGTTGAGAGTCGAGTCCTAACCTTTAGGTTATAACAGGCTTCTTCTCACTGTTACACCATGATCGTCCCTCGCTAGTACAGCGGTAAGTCTACGGAGTTACAACGCTAAAATCAGGAGTTCGATTCCCCTCGGTGGACCCCGCAGATAGCCCGAGGTGGCTTTACTAAATGAAAACGCACACATACACCATGATGTGATGTATGTTTCTATTGACTTCATTTGTTTTTCTCAGAATAAAAATATTTTATACATATATATTATTATGGATTATATTTGATCTCCGACGAAATATTCAGCCGTCTATCTGGTCTAGAACTTTATATTTTATTGACGGCTTCAGGTCCACAATGAGCAAATTAATTTTGTGTTGATACACCGATACATTTGACTTGACAGGAATCCTTAGCTAGGTCTATTATTCGCATGTGAGTTTTTCTCGACGACAATATTTAATGTCCTACTAGAAACACTAACGTCCATCGAAGTCTGTAATGTTTGGAATGTTTATAGATTTCACAATGTAATAAAATATTATTGTCTCTCGACGTCTTGTAATGGCTAGCGTTTATATTCATTAGATGAGATTCTCGAAATTTCAACAATATTCGAGGACACTCTAGTGTTTTCATAAAACATATGTTGTTGATTCTTACGCTCAAGAATCTTCTACACGTTTAGAATTTTTAAATTTTACAGAGATGTCAGATGAGTAACGGTAAGAAATGCAACAGCCCATTTTTAAGAAAAAGGTATAGCAGAAGCGTCATATCTTGGGAAGAAGGGAGCCACTTGTCTCTCAGACACTTATTTTCTTTTACCTCCCCCCACCATTTCTAACCAGGAAGCTGCGGGACATGAGATGTTCGAACTTTTATTGTTTTGTTTGTTTGTATTTTTTAATTTCGCTCAAAGCTACTCGAGGGCTATCTATGCTAGCCGTCCCTAATTTAGACTAGAGGGAAGGCAGCTAGTCATCACCACCCACTGTCAACCCTTGGACTACTCTTTTACCAACGGAGAGTTGGATTGACCGTCACATTAGAACGCCCTCATGGTTGAAAGGGCTATTATGTTTGGTGTGACTGGGATTCAAACCCGCGACCCTCAGATTACGAGTCGCACGCCTTAACACGCTTGGCCATGCCGGGCCTTCGAACTTTTATTTGCTAATGAAGTGCATTAATTCAGTTATCATTCTTTCCCGTTCTACTGCGAAAATGCATTCGGTTGATATGCGATACAATCGAGCATGCTCAGAAACAGATTTGTATCCCAATTGTTACTACACGTTAATAATATTATTTGTTCAATGTAATACTATGTAACTGAAGCATCTGTTTTGTTTCACTGTTGTTGGTGAAACACCAACTGATTGGACCATGCTTTGTAAAGCTTGACGTATGTCCACCTATCTGAATTCGCAGTCTTTGAGTAACTTCTCGAAGCAATGATCACGTTGGTTTTGACTTAGGAATACGGTCAACAGGAGTATAATAATTGCCTGTTTTCTCTTCCCAATGACATTCTGCTACAACTTTGCCACAGTTACTAATTTGTTTCAACTGACGCTTCTGGTTATAAAAATACTACATTGATATGAGACTGGTGAAAATTTAAGTCATACTGCATGAACAGAAGCTTGGTAAATTTTATTATAACGAGCGTAGGACTACACCGTTTCGTTACAGTCCATGTTGTCACTTGAGGCCCTACTCTATCTAACAGCTGTGCATCTTGACCACAGCACTGCACTGTAATTTCTATTGCAAAGAAAAATCATTCAAAACACGACACTTTTCCTTCAACGCTTTTCATAATGTATCTAATGTAGAAGGACGGTTTCCCAGCACCATTTTCAACATTCTGATCACAAAATCAGCATGTCTTCGTGGGTTTAGTCATTGTTGTTTTTGTTTGGAATTAAGCACAAAGATACACAATGGACTATCTGTGCTCTGCCCACTACGGGTATCGAAACCCGGTTTTTAGCGTTGTAAGTCTGCAGATATACCACTGAGCAACTGAGAGGCATCTTCGTGCGTGATGGCATGAAAAGTTTTTTCTCTACCCAGTTACTTGAAGTAATAGACGATTGAACGAAAGATATGACTAGGTACCTGGTACGATTTTAAGACCAATTTTGCTCTATTCTTCAGACAGAGAACCTTCTTAATCTTGTTCTGTACTATGGCCTGAGACACGTGGACATTTCTTTACTTAACTTTGCATTTGTGAATTTTTACCAGTTACAAGATAAGTCAGTTTATTCACCATATGTGGGGTACAATTTGTAAGTCTGAATACGCCTGGTACCCCAAGATGATCCAAATTCCTTTATTTTCCAATCTCATACACCAACTGATTAAACCATGCTTTGTAAAGGTCATAAGGCTTGACGTATGTCCACCTATCTGAATTCGCAGTCTTTGAGTAACTTCTCGAAGCAATGATCACGTTGGTTTTGACTCAGGAATACGGTCAACAGGAGTATAATAATTGCCTGTTTTCTCTTTCCAATGACATACTGCTACAACTTTGCCACAGTCACTAATTTGTTTCAACTGACGCTTTCAGTTGACTTATTACAATTTGTAAGTCTGAATACGCCTGGTACCCCAAGATGATCCAAATTCCTTTATTTTCCAATGCCATTGAGTATAAGTGATATCCTCACTTTGGAAACTCCAATCTTAGTACGTCGTTATAATCTGAGTGTCTGAAAAGTTTACATTAGAAAAGGCTGTTACATACCCTCCCACCAAGATTTTAAATCAGCTGCGGTTCTTACGTATGCTGATCTGTATATACAAAATAATTTAAATGAAACATAATTAACCCCGTAGTCTTCTAGAAAAAAGATCAATGATTCAGAGTTGTTGAGGCTGAGAATCTCCAGATCAACTCATTATAAGATCTACAAAACTGGTAATATTAAGGATTGGTAAGTTGCACCAACTGTTGACATTAAGAGGGTAAAACGTGTATTTAATGGGTAATATTGTTCGTCTGGTATTTATGTTTCGTTATGCATTAATTGCTTGGTTGTGTGCATATTAAGAAACAATAAATATTTACAACTAAAAATAGTAAGGAATGTCTTCGGCTGTATTGTTAAGTATGAAACTTCACCAACAGTTATCAATAATGAGTAGCAAGTGTCACAAGTTTCTATAATGAAAAATCGAGAATTATTACCAACTAGCAATGTTAAGAAGTGAACTGTGTCACAAACTACTATTACAACGAATCCAGAGATATCATTAGTTGATAATGTTGAGTAGGAAGTGTAATCACCAACAGGTGTAACTGAAAACCGAGAAACGTCATCTAGTGGTTGTATTAAGAACTAGAAAATTGATTGGAGGGTAAATATGAGTATAAAATGTAAATAGTGATAAAAGTTTGGAACGTACAAAAAAATGGAAAGAAAGAAAAACAAGGTAGCCCAATGTGGCTTTGCTATAAGCAAACACATTAAGCCCAAAGCTATGAAATAAGCTATCTGGTCATGGCGGGCTGTCAAATTACGATTTATGAAGTAATATTAATTTATTAATAGGCAACCAAAAACAGACATAACAACAGAATATATTAGGTTGAGGAATAATTCGTGAGCGTTTTTAAATAATTTCATTCAAGCATTACGTGCAAGACTATACAATACTTCAATGCATGAACACATTACACCCAAAACATTTATTATGATACTTTATTTCATGTAATACCTAGGTATATAGTATGCATTGTTTTAAACGAAATTGCCAGAAATTAAATGCGAAAAGCAGATGGTGTCGAAAATGCTCGGTTTTGTCCACTTGACATTCCATTTAATGAGCTGAAAATGAAAGCAAAAATTAAAGACATATGAAAATCAAACACACCATCTATTAGAGCAAAAATTTATCTACCAAATGACATGAAATATTTTGCGAAAGCGTTTCATTTATGAATATATTTTTTTAACTTGAAAAAACGCTCACGAATTATTCCTCAACCCAATAATAATAAAACAACTAAAAACGCATGGCCAAGCGTGTTAAGGCGTGCGACTCGTAATCTGAGGGTCGCGGGTTCGCATCCCCGTCGCGCCAAACATGCTCGCCCTTTCAGCCGTGGGGGAGTTATAATATGGTGGTCAATCCCACTATTCGTTGGTAAAAGAGTAGCCCAAGAGTTGGCGGTGGGTGGTGATGACTAGCTGCCTTCCCTCTAGTCCTACACTGCTAAATTAGGGACGGCTAGCACAGATAGCCCTCGAGTAGTTTTGTGCGAAATTCCAAAACAAACAAACAAACTAAAACCACAGATGCACAAATGTTAAAAGGAAACAAACCCCAAAAACAGCAAGAACAGAATATTATTACTCAAGAAAATAACAAATTACAAATTCTATAAATATGTCTTTCAAGAAACAAATGCTAACGCACATGATAAAACAAGCCTTGTTACAACCATAATCAAAACATATTTTAGAATTTGTAACAGAATACACAAAACCGAACCAAACAACCAACTGTATCGATTTGCTAATTAATATGTTCAAAAAACACATCACACCTCATATACCATACATAATATCAACACTTACTGGTTACATGCTCACAACACAATGTTCACAGTAGTATATATCAACATCCACGGTGCAATAGCTTTCAAAAAACATGAGATCGAAGGCCTAATACAAGAAACTAACCCCCACATTATAATGGTAATCGAAACTCTGATATACAATAACAATAAATTTAAAATACCAAATTACACAACAATAAGGAAAGACAGAATAAACAAAAATGATGAAAACAAAGGCATTATATCAGTTATAGAAATTAGATTGAGCAGTAACAACGAACATGTTACAGTAGGTATCCTGCAAAGTAACAAAACAAAAGTAACCGTAGCAGGAATATACTGTTCACCAAATAAACAACTAGACACAGCATTACTCAACAACATCTTTTCCCACAACCATAACTCTATAGTTATGGGTGACTTAAATAGTAAAAATGTTACCTTTGGATGCCGGAGCTCAAACTACAATGGTAGAAGTCTATTACAATTCATGGATGATAATAATATAGTTTTATTAAATGATACCACCCCTACACATACAGCGTATGCCACTAACTCCAGTGACATACTAGACCTGTACATGTGTACATATAATCTGAGCCAAAAAATAATAAAATTCCAGGTAGGAAAAGATGTTGACAGTGATCACCTTCCAATATATTGTATCTTCGATCTCGACCCCCATTAAAATATAACCTACAGGAAAGAAAAATTTAATTACAGTAAAGCAAATTGGCAAAATTACAAACAGGAATTAAAAACAACCTATTACCTAATAAAGTTATAAAAGAAGTTAAAACCCACATTGAAATGGATAACTACTGTCAAACAATTACAGAGTGCCTTCAGAAAGCAGCCAAGTTAACAATACCAAAACAATACCATAAAACAACAAACAACACATGGAAACCCACCACAGAAATAATCACCTTAATCAAAAAAACGAAAACAATTAAGATGACAGCACATGATAACAAGAGACAGAGAAACAAAAACGCAAATAAACAATATAAGAAATCACATCAGAACACAAATAAAACAACAAAAACAAGATAAATGGGACAACCACTGCTCAAAACTAAATCATAAAACTGACCCGAAAAAATTCTGGACACACTTTAAAACACTCATCAATGATAATACAGTCCCAAAGAAATATCCTGCACTCGAACAGAATAATACAATAGCATACGCAAATAAAGAAATATCCTGCACTCGAACATAATAATACAATAACACACACAAATAAAGAAATATCCTGCACTCGAACATAATAATACAATAACACACACAAATAAAGAAATATCCTGCACTCGAACATAATAATACAATAACACACACAAATAAAGAAATATCCTGCACTCGATAATACAATCAAATAAAGAAATATTCTGCACTCGAACATAATAATACAATAACACACACAAATAAAGAAATATCCTGCAGAACATAATAAATATGCACACACCTGCGAACATAATAATACGCATACAAATAAAGAAATATCCTGCATACATAATAATACAAACACACACAAATAAAGAAATATCCTGCACTCGAACATAATAATACAATAACACACACAAATAAAGAAATATCCTGCACTCGAACATAATAATACAATAACACACACAAATAAAGAAATATCCTGCACTCGAACATAATAATACAATAACACACACAAATAAAGAAATATCCTGCACTCGAACATAATAATACAATAACACACCCAAATAAAGAAATATTCTGCACTCGAACATAATAATACAATAACACACACAAATAAAGAAATATCCTGCACTCGAACATAATAATACTATTGCACACACAAATAAAGAAATATTCTGCACTCGAACATAATAATACAATAGCATACGCAAATAAAGAAATATCCTGCACTCGAACATAATAATACAATAGCACACACAAATAAAGAAATATCCTGCACTCGAATATAATAATACAATAACACACACAAATAAAGAAATATCCTGCACTCGAACATAATAATACAATAGCACACGCAAATAAAGAAATATCCTGCACTCGAACATAATAATACAATAACACACACAAATAAAGAAATATCCTGCACTCGAACATAATAATACAATAACACACACAAATAAAGAAATATCCTGCACTCGAACATAATAATACAATAACACACACAAATAAAGAAATAGCAGAATCTCTCAAGGATCAACTTCAGAATACATTTAAAACTCACACTGATCCAGATATGAATACATATTTCTACAATAAAGTAACCAACCATATATTAAACAATAAAAAACAATTTGAACCAATTTTTCCAATAAACATAACTGAGACAAACACAAGACCTAACACAGATTATGAAAACACGTTACTAACAAACGAAAAATTCCTTCAAAAACTACTGGAAGCAATAACAAACACAAAAAACAAAGCACCAGGTGAAGGTGAAATGCAATCCATTCTTTTAAAAAAAGGACACTCCGAAATTGTTTGACCACCTAAGATCACTTTTTAATCTATCTCTATCCTCAGGATACATTCCAGTTTCTTGGAAGCTTGCAAATATATTAATGTTCCATAAGGAAGGAAAGCTAGCCAATAAACCTAATAGCTGCCAACCAATCAGCCTAACCAGCTATGTAGGCAAAATTCTTGAAAGAATAATCAGTAATAGACATTCTTGGAGATAACATCAAAATTACCAAAAGAACAAAATAGATTCAGGAAATTTAGATAAACGACAGATCACTTAATCAGATTAACTGAAGCTATAATAAACAGCTTCAATAAAAAAGAATGTACAGTCGCTTGCTTCCTTGATATCGAGAAAGCATTCGACACTGTATGGCACGACGGTCTGAGGTTCCGAATGATTGAAATGGAACTACCGCGAGGAATTATTCGCTGGTTATCTAACTTTTTGGAAAACAGAAAATGTAGAGTAAATGTTGAAGGAACATTTTCTGAATACTTTACTCCAGAAGCTGGTGTCCCTCAGGGAGGGGTGGTTAGCCCTATACTCTTCATCATGTATGTAAACAATATGCCACTGAAGGATCCAAATTATGGATTCTCTTCACAGTTTGCAGATGATGTGACAGTCTGGAAAAGTGCCGCAACACTTACGATAGCAGCCACCAACATACAACCGCAACTAAATAGAATAAGTGAATACTGTCAAAAATACAGAATAAAAATAAACACAGCAAAAACAGAACTCGTAGTCTTTACGAAATTGACAAAACATAAAAAACAACAGCCAGAATTATATATGAATGGCACACTACTTCAGACTGCCCTATCGGCAAAATTTTTAGGTCTAACCCATGATTCAAAATTAACATGGATTAATCATGTTAATGAAGCTAAAAGTAAAGTCTAGCGAAGAACTAACTATGCGAGGAGTCTAACTGGTAAAAACAGTGGAGCATCTACAGATAACATACTAAAAATTTATAAAACATATATTAGATCAGTAATAGATTATGCAGCTCCAGCATAGATAACTGTAAGCAATAAAATAATTAAAACCAAACTACAAACAATCCAAAACAAACTCCTTACAACAGCATACAGAGTTCCAAGAACTATATCATCTCAATTCATACACAAATATTCGAATATACTAACCATACCAGGTAGACCCCTACATAGTACAATAACGTACTTTGATAAGAACTGGATGAATAATGAATTACTATGCAAACTAGATAGGTACCTCATACATGATGAGATTAGTCCTAAACATCTCTCCCCAGTCAATTTGTATTTTAAACATAACAATAAATAGATATATAAATAATAATGATAATAATAAATATTAAATAATAATAATAAACAGAAAAATAAACAAAAGTGCCACCAACAAACTTGACATTCTGCTGATAGAATAAAATAATAACTATACATGTATCAGAATAATATTCAGTTCAACAATTACAAATACCAATCCGGCAAGAACAT
Organism: Tachypleus tridentatus; assembly: GCF_004210375.1. Lineage (NCBI taxonomy): Eukaryota > Metazoa > Arthropoda > Merostomata > Xiphosura > Limulidae > Tachypleus > Tachypleus tridentatus. The sequence continues at coordinate 139,168,924 of NC_134826.1, forward strand.
AAGTACGGGAAGGAGGAAGAGGCCATAGAAAACCTGACCCTCCAGGGTATGAACATGTATTACCCAAACACCGAGAGAGAGATTAATCAAAAGAAACCAAATGAAATTATGAGGGAGTTGTGATACCTTTTAGATACCCCGGAAAACGACAACTAATACAAATGCTTGTAGTTAAGGTTTATTTATATCTCAGAACCATTTGACTATGCATAATAACACTTAAAAGTAGACATTTTTATCTTCATGCAAGATGTGTTTTTGTGTGTGTTTTTCTTATAGCAAAGCCACAAAGGGCTATCTGCTCAGCCCACCGAGGGGAATCGAACCCCTGATTTTAGCGTTGTAAATCCGGAGACATACCGCTGCACTAACGGGGGGTATTCATGCAAACTAAGATAGAGATAATTTCATCATAACAAAAACGCATCAAAATATACTGATTATAGGTATTTATAATTATAATAATAGCAGTAAACTAGCCTTCAACTAAATTTCTATAATTAAAATAGAAAAAAAAACTCTATAGGTTCTACTTTGAAAAGATAAGTTTATATTTAATAATTTAAGGGCATCGTATTATGATACAAGCATAATTTTCTGGTACATTAGATGTACTTCTGCAGAGTCCCTGAAAGAGTTCCGTTTCCAGAGTAAATAAAATCGAAATTAAGAATAATAAATATTTTCCTTTCTTGCTTTTGTAATTCATCTGACATGCTGTGTTGCAGTCTACAGAGCGCGTAATTCTTTTCGTGATCCATGATATGCGCACTTTTTAGTGCAGCATTAGGCTTCTCTTCTTTGATATCATTTTAGTGTCTATTGACAAACAATACACTACTGTATATTGACTGAATGTTTAAAACATAGGACCCTTCCAGGTGACCCTTCGGTCATCTTTAGGGGAAATTCAGTCATTGTTATTTTAGATAGTGACAAATATCATCACTAGATAACGCGCTTGTGAGTGCCAAGATAAAACAAAAGATGCGTAAATATTAGCTTTAAGCTACATTTAAAATAAATAAATTACCATATTTATCTTGCAACCTAAAAAGAAAACTAGAAAAAAATAGCAAAATAAAAACAAGATCTAAAGATTTCTAAGTAACAAATTATATCGAAATGCGTACACGTATATATAAAAACAACAACAAGCTTTTAGGATATAGAATGACATCGGCTTTTAGGTTGTAGAATGACATTAATCGTGGTTTCATTTTAAGTACGTTTTGGTTTTATAGTTTGTTGAATTATTCAACTTTTGCGCTATATCATAAAATACACTTTTACTCACATTTTCAACCTTCATGGTACTGAAATCTGGTTTAAATTTAACTTTTATGGTTTTAACGAATTAAGTTTCTTTAACCATAGACATGCTATCACAATCATCTGAGTGTGTGTGTTTTTCTTACAGCAAAGCCACATCGTGCTATCTGCTAAGCCCACAGAGAGGTATCAAAACCCTGGTTTTAATGTTGTAAATTCGTAGACTTCTCGCTGTATTAGAGGGGGGATCACAATCATTTGAACCAATGGTTGAAACTGGTTGATGTGGAAAAGAATATAGTAGTTTCATATGAACCCTTTTAGAGATGACAGAGTAATAAATCGGTTTATCAAATTCTTTATTATTTGTTAATGAAGATAATACAAAACTCTGACCCTGTATTTGAAATAAACATGTTCATTCAAAAATGGAGCTAAAACACATGATCTGCGATCAATATGCAGATGTTGGAAACTACTGGCCTGTCACAAACACCTGTTTTCTAAATCATTGGTAAACCATGTGATATATAACAGTGTGGGACTACAGGTCTTACGTTTTTGATATATTTTGTTTCTTTCTTTCTTTCTGAATTCGTGCAAAGTTACACGAGGGCTATTTGCACTAGCTGTCTCCAATTTAGCAGTTTAGGACCAGAGGAAAGGCAGCTAGTCATCACCACCCACCGCCAATTCTTGGACTACTCTTTTACCAAGGAATAGTGCGATTGACCATCACATATTAACGCCCCCACGGTTGAAAGAGCGAGCATGTTTGGTGTGACGGGGATTCGAACCCACGACCCTCGGATTACGAGTCTAGTAACCACCTGGACATGCTAGGCCTCTTCAATAGATGAAAGGATGAAGATTTTCGAAATGTCATCCACTGTACTTGTGTTTCTTTAACAGCATTTATCTTTCATTCAACTAAATTTCATCAGGTCTTATGTTATTTTAAATCTTATTATTAAAAAAGGCTACTTTAAGATCACCCTTTCGTTTCTTAAGTTTACTAGTCTTTTAATGCAACCAAAATCTTAATGATATAATTCTGTCTATTCTGGAGTACAATGTCATTATCTTTATTTTGTTTTACAACGATGATATCTTTATTGGTTTTTAAAGTCAATAAAACAACTGCTTCTCTAAACTTGTGAATATATTCAGGAATGCCTAACAGGCACATCGTGGCATTCAGAAGTAATCTGCATGCAATTTGAAGTCACTATAAGGTTTATAATAATTCAAATAATATAATTCTTTACCTAATTAAATACATCTAGGAAGATTTGTTTTTAATTTTGAGCAAAGTTGCACGAGAACTATCGTAATCCGAGGGTCGCGGGTTCGAATACCCGTCACACCAAACATCCTTGTTCTTTCAGCCGTGGGAGCGTTATAATGTAATGATCATTTCCACTATTATTTGGTAAAATAATAGCCCAAGAGTTGGCGGTGAATGGTTATGACCAGTTGCCTTCCTTCTGGTCTTACACTGCTAATTTAGACGCGGTTAGCGCAGTTAGCCCTTGAGTAGCTTTGCACAAAATTCAAACCAAACTAAATTCGGGTAACGGTATTTTAGTGTGTGTTTTCTCATAACAAAGCCACATATTTTAGTATATCGCACGTCCATCAATTACAAACAACACGTTCAGGTGCAATAGCTAATAATGATTAAACAAACAAACAATACAATTATTTGTACTACAATTTTACCTGAAGTTTAATATTACAGATTTACAAATATTTCCCATCGTGTACGTATTAAGAACGTTTTTTAGCAAATGAAGTTTTAAGACTAAAGTTTGGAAATAAGTAGCAATCGCTGCTGTTTATGGGCAGTTACTTAATGATAAAAATATAGGATGTATGAATGAAAAATCTTAAAATATTATTAATTTATCGTGATAATTTATACATAATTAAAAATGACCAAGAAATTTTAATAATGAAATTTAATATCTTAAAAACTATCGGCGGTTAAAAAGTGCATCAGGATTTGCACTTATAAATTTATAGTTATTCATCATTAATTCTTTCGTTATATTGTTTCAACCTGCGATGAAACAAGACTAAAACAGATCAGTGTTATTATTTTTAATATTAAAATTTAAATTACTATATAAATCTTCCTAATCTCGTCTTAACTTTTAATGGGTAGGAGGTTTTTTCCTCAAATGTGATAGCCGGTGTACTAACACATTTCATCAAGTGTGTGGTCTTTCGAACTTCGAATATGGCTTCTGCTATAAGTATTAATGTTAAACAGCAGGAGTTTTTAAGCAGAGCAGAAGATATTGCAGATCAGGTAAACCTATTTTAATCTTAAAATGTTTTTCGTGTTTTGTATCAAGATTATTGTGTAAAACCATAAAGTTAGCTAAAATAAAAACTTTAGGCTACGTGACGAAAGACAACTAGCAGCAGCACGTGAGTGACGTGTTGCCACGACAGCGTAAGCAAAGGTTAGGCTGATGTAAAGAATTTAACATACGTAAATAAAGTGGCGGTTATTGAACATTTAATAATTGGAGTTTTATTCTAATTAACAATAAGTTTATTTAATAGTTAGATTTGATTTTGTATTATAATTTATAATATCAGTTATAAAGTGGTATAATGAATTTGCACCATATTTTGTTTTTTCTACTCAGTTTTCTTTTACCATTTTATCACTAACGTTGGTAATGAGCAACTTTAATATAAAGCTAAAGCCATATTGAAAGAATTTTATAATAAGATGTGGTATTAAAAACACATTAGTACATCATATAAATTATTTTTATTGGCTTCTATTTAGCATGCATTTAACATTAAAATCACTTTGCGTATAACAGAATAGTCAATAGGGGTCGTTTCATGCCAATTCACCAAGAAAAATCTTTTTCTAGTTCATGTCCTAGATTCTTGAAAACATTCATATTGGTTTATTCAGCCATACAGAATCCTAAATCTGTACTTCAAATAGTTTATGATTTTTTTAAAGATTGCCACTCTCAAGACCTTGTTTTTTATTGTAAATTATGCATTTTGAGCCAATGTATCAAATCTATGAGTACTGCTCTTTTGTAACGTATCCCAAGAGTAAGGCCAGAAATTTGCTCTATATCCATATCCTTGCAGCCAGTAGCTTATAATGAGTGCCTTAAAATGGATACAAAGCTGATTTTTCCTTCTTTTTTTTTTTCTGAAAATGGCATGTTAAATTTTGATTTTAGCTGCTCACAGAATGCTGAAATCTGAATGTATTGAGCTGACAATTTTACTGGTTATGATTAAAACCCTATAAATAATAGCTCACTTGCAATAAACTGCTTTCCTGCCAATGAAATCTGATAGTGCTAGGCTTCAAGGAAAAAATCCAGCAGATGTCAAGCTCTCATTGAAGCTGTCCACTTTTGAAGCATATAGTGATGATGTAACCACTGCTTCATCTTGTTGAAGTTGGTTTATATTCTTCCTAACCAGTCATGTCTGCATCATTTTCTGTACTAGTAAAGTCTGAGTCCTTCTGAACACAAGAAGGGCACCATTTTTGTCCTCATTTCACAACTTTACCTGTCCTTGCTGTAAGTTGTTTGTCTTTTTGTTGTTTGTGTTCCTCGGTGAACTATTGCATTTGGTATCAGGATGCAGCTCAAAGGGATCACAACAGTATCTTTGTAGAAAGTTGTACTTCACTAACAATATTTTTTGATGGTGCAGACAAACTGTGACATCATCTGTAAGGTTGGCACACCCACCTCTCCACTTCAGTAGCTCCTTTTCTTCCAAACTGTGACATCATCTGTAAGGTTGGCACACCCACCTCTCCACTTCAGTAGCTCCTTTTCTTCCAAACTGTGACATCATCTGTAAGGTTGGCACACCCACCTCTCCACTTCAGTAGCTCCTTTTCTTCCAAACTGTGACATCATCTGTAAGGTTGGCACACCCACCTCTCCACTTCAGTAGCTCCTTTTCTTCCAAACTGTGACATCATCTGTAAGGTTGGCACACCCACCTCTCCTTCAGTAGCTCCTTTTCTTCCATTTCCAATTCTGCTAAACTTGAAAGAGCAACTTTTCCATTGGTGCAACTTGTCTTGTCTTGTGACAGTTACCTTCCTCTCATTGAACCATCTCAACAGAGTAGAGTTCCATGATCTGATCTTTGCATCAGGATGATGTTAATAACGGGATCTTGTTCTTGTATACTACATGATATTTTGCAATTCCTGGAAATGTGCCAAAGCCTGCCATAGACTAGGATTTGACCAAACTTGCTGAGTATGATTGTTATCTTTGAGCATGAAACAGTGGAGGCAGTAGTTGTCCATCTTGTCCAGACATATTTAAAATAATTGCATCACAGTGAACTGGTATGTGATAAACTATCCTAAGTTGAGCAGTAAACTGGTTAGTCATCTGGCAGACAAAGCAAAATTCATCAGAATGAACAACAAATAAAGATAAATTTCAAAAATTATAAAAAAAAGAACTTTTTTAAAAGTTAATTTTCCAATCCAATTAAGATATTATATAGTAGGATTATGTGCTACAGCCAGCAAAAGGTACCAGAATGCTATATTTTTTTAAAAAATATTAAATGATGGAGTCTTAGCACACCTGAAATATTTTGATATGTTTGGAGAAAAGTAAATGTTCTTACTATGGAAAAAGTTTGGAGCTAATAGGATTTGTCACTTTTAATATACTATAGGGTGAATAATCCCTCAGAAACAGGATTTTACATTCTGAAACCATTTTTAAATCAGAGTATAGCTTTGAATATTACGTTCAGAAAGGTACAACTTGCAGGTTTGATACAACTGTAGTAATACTATATATGTTCAAGTTTTATTTTAAAATACCCAAAAGAGACCAAGATATTGAATTTTAAAAATGAGCGATTTCACACTTGGTATGAAAAATGGATACCATCCATTGAATGAACTTGTGGTATGATTTTATTGGCTTGAAAGCAGTTTATTGAGAGTGAACTATTATTTATACAGTTTTATTTATAACCAGTAAAAATTTAATCTCAATACATTCAGATTACAGCATTCTTTGAGCAGCTAGAGTCAAAATTTAAAGTGCAATTTGAGAAAAAAATAGAAATGAACTTAGTAGCCATATTTAGGCATTCGTTACAAGCTGTTGGCTTCAGCAATATGGGTATGGAGTAAATTTCTGGTCCTACTTTTGGGATACATTACAAAAGAACAGTATTCATAGATTTGATGGCAACATTCATTGTTTTACAAAGGCTCGAACTTGCAATAAAAAAAGGTCAGATTTTTGCTTGAGTGGCAATATTTACATAATCACATTTAAAAAAAACTATTTGGAGTCCAGCTTTAGGATTCTACATGGCTGAATAAACCAGAATGATGTTTTTGTTAAAGCTTTTCAAGGAAATCTATGACATGAACTTCAAAGCCCCAGGTGAGTTGGCATAGAATGACCCATATTTAATGTAACATTTATTAAATTATTTAAGTAAAAATTTAAGATATTAATTGTGTAAAAATATTAAGTATAAAAAATGTACCAGCCTTGTATGAGATATCTTTTCAAATAATATAGCACCAATTGATGTTTTTATTTCAACCAATCTTCTGAATAGTATCTAGGATAACTTCTACCTCAACTTGTTCCAATATCATAGCTATGTTACATAACTCTGTTTTATGTGATAAAAGTACAGTGTAACTTGATATTAATGTGTGAGAAGGAATATTTTAGAGAAAATATCATTTATAATGACCTTTCTAAGATGTAAAAGTTTATAGTAACATCCATCTTGTGACTGACTCATTGTACAATTTTTTTACAGGTATGGAAAGACTTGATGTTACCAGTATGGTTTATTCAGTTTCATTTCTCCGAGATGAATTTCTCATTTTAGTTAGCTGTTCTATTGTTTAAATTGTACCTTGGCCTTTTATTATTTGGAAACATGAATTGTGTGCTTTAACATGCTTCTAATCCTTGGACAAAAATATACACAAGCATCAAGTACATAAGACCCAATTATCTCTTGGATGCACGTTTTGGGGGTGGCATGTAAATATTACATGAAATTGGTACCCACTTTTAAATAGAAGGACATCATAAAAAATGTAATTGGGAAAATATTAGTGAAAGGTAATATGCCATATTCCAAGATACAACAAGAATATTAATGCTTTTATAAGCCATATTCCAAGATACGACAAGAATATTAATCCTTTTATAAGCCATATTCCAAGATACGACAAGAATATTAATGCTTTTATAAGCCATATTCCAAGATATAACAAGAATATTAATGCTTTTATAAGCCATATTCCAAGATACAACAAGAATATTAATGCTTTTACCATTGGTTTACTTGCAGATACGAAGAATCAGGCAGGTATACTGCACACATTACCAAATAATTCCTCAACTTTATAAACAAAACAGTAATTTTTTTCTTCGCCAAATTTAGGTGAAGTGAGAAGCATACTGAATGTAATATCTATTCATGTTCATTCCTGTTGTTTAGACCTGTTTGGATAATATCACATCAGTAACTCTGGACATGAACAAAATTAAACTCTAGCTATATATTTAATTTTTATGTCCATAGTTTTTTTTTCTGAAATACTCCTGTTACTGTTGGACCCCTTATTAATTTGCTAGTAGTAGTAGTTGTATTTTTTTAAAATTTCTACAGTATATTGCAGGTTATAATAGAGAGGAAGAAAAACTGTTGAAGAAAACAATTGCGTTTTGTAATGAAACGTATTTAACATGCTAAATTCTACAACCAAAGGTCTTAAAGATGGGCTAGGCTTCAATGAAGACAGTTTGTAATTTCTAATAGTGTAATTGATTTATTGAGCAAGTTGTGGTCAATGGCACTAGAGGCCAGCACAGTACAGGAGTTTAAGAAGAGAAAGCAATGACTTTCTGAAAAGTACAGCATAAGCCAGATGTGTCATAGAAAGAGTCTCTTGTTATCCTTTGTTTATGTTTTATGGACAGTAAAGATTGCAAGAGTGTACTAAGTGGAATGTTCTGTATACAACTTTGTGTGTCATTTGTATGTCACACAAACTTATTAATGTCTGTTGTTAGGCTTAGGTGATAAAGTTCCCAGATAAAATGTAAGCAGTATCATTACTATAGCTTTCCAACCCTTTTGGCTCAAACAGACTTCCATTTATCCTTTTTCATGTAAACATCATTTACAATTAGCAATTTACATCTTTGAGATAAATGATAAATAACTAAGTTTGTAAAATCAGATGTGTTTAAAAAATACATATTTGCTTAAGATGTATCTGAATCATCAACAATATTCTGACTTAGACTATGACAAGTTTGATTGGAAGGCAATGTTCATATCAAGCATAAAATTCCTTTTTTGTGCCCCAACCCCCATTGTGCAGTTTGTACATTGCAGTTCCACAACTTGTCTAACCTCTGAAATCTATATCTACAGTGTTTGTTTATTCATTTCAACTTTCTTTGGTTATCTTCAGACTGAAACATTGTCTACTTTATTTTAATTAAAGTTCTAATACCCATACCAGCCATCATGAGAATACATTTTTACTTCAAGTGGGTTTCTCATCATCACAAAAAAGGATAATTGGTAAACAGCTACAAACGGGTGACTCTGTTTAACAATCACCATGACAGTTGATTTCTGTATATAGGTTTTTCATTTTGCATTCATTATTTGAAATATTCTTAGGACAGGTGTCATACTTTTTTAATTCAAAAGAGGTAGAGGGTCTTGCTGACTCCAATTCAGTAAGAAAGTTATGCTGTGGAGAAATTTGGTAATAATGTTCTCACCACAACACACTAACCTCCTCCTGAATTCAAAGAGCTTTGGGGATATACCCTTCAAGGTTAATATCCAAACTACCCAAAATTCCTAAAAAGGAGTTATTGTGGAGAGGGACTTAAAACATTTGAGTCAAAGATCATTGCTGGGTTTTCCAGACAGGTCATTTTTGTGGTGTGCTGAATCTCCATTTACAAAAATGGGATTATGCTGCCTACCAGTATTCTGATATTAATGTTTACATCACCATGTCTACTGATAACCTGAACTGTAAGATACAGCCATATCTTCCCAACATTCATGTCATGGTTCTTTAACATATGTTTGTTGTGGTGCCAGAGACCACTATGCCTGTGAGTACAGACTGGAACCACATTACATTGTGTTAACTGTAGTTGTTCAAACCCCTCTAACTCTAGTTCTTACCATAAGTGGGTGCAAGAGAAAGAGGTGCAATGTTTGAAGATTGTGAACATTATCTCCCACTGAAAGATGGAAGTTATTGTATCCCACTTCATTTCAGACATATGCTGATGTACTCCATTCCACTGCTAGTGATAGTGCAGACATATCTCTCCATGCCTCCAGAGTTTTTTTGCCTTTCATGGTTAAGAGTTGATGAATCTACATCTACTTCCATCTTCATTCCTGCCACTCTTTTCAGTGGCTTCCCAGGTTCATCATCTTCTCTGGCTCCAAAATGCAAAACTACTATTCATTCATGCCCTCAGAAGTTGGAATTTTTGTCCACAGACAGAGATCTGCCTGCTAAATCTAGGGCAGGTCCATGGAGATCGATAGATGTCCTTCTAATAAAGAAAAAAAAACGGTCAAAAACAGAATGGTGCTCTGTCCAGTTCTCCTGCAAATAAATAAAAATGGCTGCTTTGATACAGTGGAACTGTCAGGATTTTCGTTCAAATGTAGATGACATTAACGATTTGATTGATTCTTATCCTGTTTATCTCTCCTTGCAGGAAACATTTCTGATACTTGTTGATTCAGTCACCTTTCAGCAGTTTTCTCTGTACAGAAATGACAGGTTGTGTGATAAACAAGTGCATGGATGGTTGGCACTGCTAGTTGATTAGCATGTGTCTGCTCAATACACTCTTGAAGACCATAGCCATCTGTGTTTCCTTGGGTCATATCATCACTACCTGTCTCATGGAAAGATTTATGATAAATCAGATCTTGATGCCCTCATTGAACCATTACTGTCTTCCTTTTTAATCCTGGTGAATTTGAATGGACATAATCTCCTCTGGGGTGGTGTTGATATTGATAGGAGTGGTAGTTCCATAGTGTATGCTCTCAGATCACAGCCTTTCTTTCTTCAGTTCTTGTTCTTATTTTCATATACCTTGTCAGTCTTTTACTGCTGTTGACCTCTTTATTTGTACCCCTTCACTTTTATCTTTCTTTTCTTGGAGGGCTGACAATAACCCACAGGGCAGTGATCATTTTCCTGTCATTTTGAGAGAGACTGGCCGTGATCAATGCTATCCGACAGTGTGCCTCAGTGGAAGCTGGACTAGGCCAACTGTGGCCCTCTTTTACCACTCTCACAGAATTTGATCCTGCTGTTGTGTGTAAGCTATCAGTAGATGACTGTGTGCCAGCAGTGATTGACTGTATTGTCCAAGCAGTTATTCACTGTGTTCCTAAAACCTTGACACGTTTTCCACAGTATCCTTGTCTGTGGTGGAGTCTTGCCTGCCACATTGCACAGATGGCTCAAAAACAGGCCTGGGATACTTTTCATATGTATCCCACATACATATGCTTTAAAACAGCATCACTTTTCAGTGGGCTTGTGCACATGCTTGGCAAGTCAGACGTCAAAGCCAGAAAGAATCTTGGGTTAAATACATCTGTAGTATCTCGTCTACCACCAGTTCCAAAGCCATATGGGACAAGATTCAGGCTTTGTCTTAACTAAGGTCAGTAGGATAAGTCTGAGGACAAAATGCAACTGACCTATGTAACAGTTGTTAAATAGCACTATGCTTTAATAAGTATACTCTCTTCTCCTTTTGATCTTTTCCTATGATGGCTAGGAAGTTGCTGATGCTCAGAACATTTACTTGTACATGTGAAACTTCTGCTTCATCCCATCTTAACCATCAAGACTCGGGCAGAGTGATTGCCTCTATGACTATAATCACCTCTTTATATTCACAGAACTCAGGTTAGTTCATTGTTAGTCTGGCAGTAAGTACATCAGCTGAATTTGATGATATTCACTATGAGATGCTATGCGTTCTCTTTTGTGCCTCTCTTGTTATTCTTCTAGTTGTGTTTAACTGGATCTGGCAGAAGAATGCTTTTCTTAAAACTTGGCATCAGGCTATTGTCCTTCCTTTTTTTCAAGCCCAGGAAGGATCCCAAGATTTCTTCAAACTACCATCCAATTGTCTAGACAGACTGGTCTCTATGAGATCTTAAGAAGATGGTTAATACTCATCTTGTTTGGTTCCTGGAATCAAACAACCTTCTCTCTCCCACCCAATGTTGATTTTTACAACAGCGCTCCACCATGGACCACTTGATTCGACTTGAAATGTCGATCAGGGAAGCCTTTTTCAAGTGACAATATCTGGTTTCCATTTTGTTTTTTTTCTACCTTGTAAAAGCTTATGACTCTGCCAATGGGCTCTGCCATGGTTTGTTGTGCTTCATTGGTTGCACACAGGATCCTCTCTACAGTTTGTGTTCACTGCCAAATTGTATGCCATTTCTCTCACACTGTGTCGCATAGAAGCGATCTAGTGCACGAATTGTACTGTTTATACTAATTCTCTTAGCTCTCTACTGGCCCTGGAATTACTTCATGTTAGTTTTCACCTTCTATCAATATTCAAAACCAACTTACCCATTTCTGTTTGTCATTTACTTCTATCCAGTTTTCCTGGATACCAGGCCACATCGGTATTTACGTGCATGAGCTAACTGACCCCACAGCTATGTGTGTGTGCTCTGGTGCTGTCACTACTTTGCCTGTTCCATACATGGACTAGAGCCCTGTATTCAGGGCTAATCTCTGTGCCAATTGGCAGTCAACTAGGAATGAGCAACAAGATAAACCTTTCCAGATAAAACCTTCTATTGGACCTTGGCTGTCTTTTCTTCTGTAAGGATCAGATGAAAGAAACTGTACTAACTAGGCTACACATTGGTCATAGTTTTTTAACTCATTGTTTTCTTTGCTCTGAGACTGCACCAACGTGTGGTCTGTGTGACACTCAAGTCATAATAGCCCACATTTTACTGTCATTACAACTGTGAGCAATGGCACCATTTTAGTCATGTTTTTACAATGTTTTCCCCTAACGTTGAACAGCATCTTTTGCAATAGGAATACTCTTTACCTTACAAATGTTTTTAATTTTTTAAGGGCCATTATCCTTCTCAATTCTATTTAAATTTTTATTTGACATAAGGCCACTGTTTTTATTTTAAATTTCCATTTGCACTCTATAATACTTTCACTTTTATTATTATTTTTTTTTACCAGTTGTTTGGTGCAGATAGCCTAGTTGCTTTGTGCCATAAAACGCCGAACAACAACTTTACCGTCTGAGCTACTGGGACTAAGGCAAGCTGCTTCTGTTTTAAAACTTTATCATTATGCTGTATAATGTTAAGTTGCATATCTGCTGCTGCATTTGCACAAAGGGAAAATTTTTGCAGTTAAAGACGAGAGCTCTGAGGAAACCACAACAACCAAGTTTGTAACCTCGTCTCTTACTGACTTGCAATGCTCAGAGTGTGGAAGAAAGTTCCAAACAAAAATAGGAATATATAACCATCTTCATTTCCATAGATGTCAAGATGACATACTGGGAATGGAAATATGTGGCTGTCACACTTTATTATGGCGGACAACCATGATCACTGTTAAAAGGAAAGATGATGTGTGCAAAAGGTTCTTTTATATATTGTCAACATTCAGTTTTCATGGAACCTTGAGTAACTTTCATTTCAAGATGTATAAAACCTTCATGTACAGACAGGTCTAGAAGGGTAATTTATTGTTATATATTGGACTGTAAGTGGTTTTATTTGTTATAATTGCAATAACTATTAATTTCACCCCACCATAATTAGTTTAGAATGTCTTAAATAGTAAAGTATGTTCAACTACTTTTTTTCTAAATTTTTGTGTACAGCAGTTGCTATTTCAGGAAAGCATGTACCTGTTTGACCCTGTATCTGTGTCAGCTTTCTGTGGCAAGGTAAACCTATCTCAAGAGTTAACACAGATGCTTGTTCAACTTGGGTTCTCTTCCATGTATATGTTATGTATAGGTGTCCTTAGAATTAGGAGATTCCACACTAAAACCTTTGTCTGAATCAAAAGTGTAGTATTTTATTATTAATTTTGTTCTGTGGAGGCATATTTAGGAACGCCTCTCCTACATTAGTGGCCAGTGGAAGACCACAGCAGGAAACAAGAGGCTGTTCATATTTTTTTTGTCATCGTGAATGAACTTTGTTTTATTTATTCACTAAACAACATTTTTCAATCTTCATTTTTGTCAAAACTCTTTGATATAAATATACCTGAATATTCCCTAACTGAAATATTTTTTAGCTCAAATTGTACATTTTGAACTTCACTCAGTTTATCTCTTATTACATAAATAAGCTGTGTGTTTTTTTTATTCTTTGTTACATTTCTATTTCCTGCAGGTGCTGAGACGAAGCAAGTCTATTCTGCCATTTTTAGCACGGTTATGCTTGGTCAGCACGTTTCTGGAAGATGGAATTCGTATGTGGTTCCAGTGGAATGAACAGAGAGATTACATGAATGTTTCTTGGAGATGTGGATGGTTTCTTGCAACATTGTTTGTAGTTTTCAATCTTTTTGGGCAGATTGGAGGTTCAGTTATGGTGTTGACGAGATTTAAGGTGGACTATGCTTGTGGGTTGTTATTCTTTATTGTAATACTTCAGGTGAGTTGTAGACATTGAATTTAGAGGTACTGTTTGGCATGAATAAAACTGGCAGTCATGGAACATTCAATCAACAAAATATGAAAACTGTCCACTACAATAAATATTAATATCTATATTCAGTCTGCTAAAACATTAATAATGTTGAAATTCATGCAAGACATTTATTAACCTTTCTTTAGGCATGATGACCTACAATTGGTGGCTGAAAGGAATTTCACTTACAACAATAGACACTGTAACTCTGAAATATTTCTTAATATATCTTTAAAAACAAACCTGTTGAGATCTTGTACAAAAGAATGAAATTATTTGAATTTAGGGTCTGTATTGAAAAAGTTATTTTTCTATTGTAGTTATTTGCACTCAAACTTTTAATAGTATTGTTTCAAGGGGGTTTTCATCTAAGGTATAAAAATACCTTTCTTTGTTTTAATGTTCGAGTTTTATTTGCCTAACCTCATATATAAACATCAAAAGTTTAAGATAAATGCTTTAAATGTAATTTCTCATTTTATCATCAACATACAGAGCAATGAAATATTTACAAGTATAAAAATGTGTCTACATTTTTAAGTTTTTGTTGAATATCTCCAAATATCTTCTCTTCGTTATCTTTGTAATTTCAGGTGTTTAACTTTTCACTTCTACTGTTCCTTAGTTTTTTTCTCTTTCTGTCCTCTTCTGTTTATTTTTTATCTCAACACGTCAACAATGCCCTCAGAATTGTTAGAGTATTTTTGGAAGAGACGTGCGACTCTTTAACAGAATTATCTTGCATTCCCACAAGATTGTGAGTCTTAAGAACTTGAATAGTATTTGATTATAAATCTAACAAATGTTTAAAACTTTTCAGTTCTGCATTTTAAAACATAAATAATATGTGATTTAACTAAGAAATAAAAGTAGTCTTAGTGCAATTTAACTGTCTCTAATTGTATCATATCTAGTTAAGAAAAACTGTATTATCATAAATGAAGCAACCATCAATACTACAGGTAGTTTCACCTACGTAATGATGAAACTTGAGTGTCACTTTCATAGTAACTGTTGTTAGATTCTAGTGTACAATGAGCTCTTTCTAATGACTATAAACATGTATATGTAGAAACTTCAAGATATAAAGCTCAAGTATACATACAGATGGTGGGTGCAGCCCCAATCAGGGATTGGCAGAATTTATTATTTCTTTCTGCTGCATTTTAGAAAACCTTTAAACTTGTGTGTCAACGGGGCAAGTAAACGTACTTACTTGACTAAATGTGCATCTTCAGATAGGCATTATCCGAGTCTAGTTAATGAGTGTGAAAGTTTCATGGGTCACATGATAATACAAAACCAAAATTTAATTATTTTTTTTTATAAAGGTTTCTTTTGAAATAGTTATTAAAACTTAAAATCATAACTTAGTTTATAATGTTAATTTCATTCAAATAACTGACTTTCACAGAAAATTGTTTAAAGGGGTACCTTTGGTTAAAAAGTTAAGCAGCTTTTCTTAAAAATTCTTTTTTAAATTATGCTTCTAATTTGTTACAGACTTGATACTTCTGTCATTTGGATAGTAATATGGTAAATGAACTAAAATTATGAGATATGATAGAGTACGTGTGGTAAAAATAATACATTATAAGAATAATGAATAAATATTCAAAATATGTTATTAAAAACTATAACAAACACAGAATTTGTAAAAACAAAATAGACTGCTTTTCTTAATTATGAGTTTTAGCTTTACCTTGAAATTCGTAGCACACCAAAAAAGACCTGTATCAAGTGTCGTATCTTTATAACATGACTCTTGCAATTTTTTAGTTATTCATAACAGATGAAAAGTAGTGTTAATCTGCTAACTTGAATTATAAAGGAAAAACTCAGAATAATTCATGCATGTTGTACAAAACTCTTGCACTGTGGTAGCTTTAAGGGTTAACAATCAATTTTATTGGGTTTGATCACTTGATATTGACTAGTTGCTATTTGAGTGTGACGTCTGTAATACAAGAAACCAGATAAATGGTGTGAAAAAGTTCAGGGATTCACTGTATAAGTAATGTGTTCTTGGGGTTCTAAGGCCAGTCATTATGGATTTTGATATTACATAAATAAAGATTTCAAAGAAACAAGTCTTTCTGCTTTCTTACGTCAGGACGTTTTGTATGTTTAGAAATGCACCAACTCTGCCCTAATGTAATGTACCTTTGCTACCACAGCACTTGTGAAACAGTTAAATGTGGATTTTCTATAACATCAATTTGTTAAATGGCCAAGTTCTAAGAAATACCACATACCGTGTTGATAGTACAAAACAGTTCACCTGTAATGTGTTAACGTTTCAAACCATACAAGTGCACTTGTATCTGATGTATTTTTCAAATGTTCTGATAACAAGTTTTAAAATGCATGTTTATAAGTAAACGTTTGTATATATTTTGGATTTCATTAACAACGTGGCAAAATATATCCACAGTTATGAGCTTACAATTTGATTTAATAATCAATTTTTTTTTCCGATAATCAGTTGCTAACTTCAATGAAACTGTTTAATTCTACTTATAGTTTAGTTTCATGTTTCTGTCTCTCCCCAAGAAGTATGTACAATTCAGGGTTTACTCAAAGTTTTTTCTTGACAACTATTTTTGTAACGTGTGGGTTCTTTGTATCTTTCTTTTTTCCATAACAATCCTAGTATGTAGGCTGTATATTATCTGTTAATTTGCATTGTGTCTACATTCTAGTAACATCATCAAACTCCATTGTATAACTGTTTCCAATAAAGTTGTAGAATTTCTGTTCTATTTTGTGTCCTGTTTCTTTATATTCCAGTCAGTTTCAACTGGTATGTTTATTATATCTAGTCTCTTGTCTCTTTAAATATATATCAAATGACCTATATCTTTGTATTGCAGGAGGCTTGTTTCCAGCATCTTTAAAAGAAAAAAATATTACAATCTGTAATAAAATATTACAATCTGTGCAGTAGAATGTCTTTATATCCAATAAATTTGTGGGTGGTTTTATTGTTTTATTTTACAATATACATTTATAGCTAATACAGATAAGATTTTTTTCTTCCTATTTTATCTACGTAAACATATTTACAGACTAAAAGAGGAGGTTATGTTACCTATAATGTATTTCACAAACCACCATTGTTCCCAGTTTTCCTCCTCTTCATGTTTAATGCTACACCTTATTGAAACTAAACACCAATGTGATCCACAAAAGAATTGCAAAATGTTACATATCTGTAAAAAAGGTGAAAACAAACTAGTCAGTTTGGAAATTTTTGAAATAAGTGGAAGTCTAGAAGTAAACCCATATAAAAGTTCTAACTGACTAAACCAACCTGAGATCCTCCTCTTGTCTCTAGGTAAATATTGGTTCATTTTATTTAAACATATAAACCCTGCTACAAAACAGTTCAGTCTGTACCTGATGATGGCTTTACTGGTGAAACCATTTTTATAATAGATTGTGTACTTGTGATTTGTATAACTCTATTATTTTTATTGAATTCTGTAATTATTTAGTTTAACCATATACCAATCATTTCAAGGGTTAGTTATATAAAGCTATTTCTCAAATTTTTATGCCAGTACCTCAGGTGTCACTTTGTAAGAATGAAATATCTTGACTTGCAAAATAATTTGACACATTAGCGTGAGATTTTTTTTCAACTTTTTAATCCAATTGCTATAATTTTGTTCTACAAGAGTTTTATTTTTCTTTTGCAGACTGTAGCATACAGTATTTTATGGGATCTGCAGTTTTTGCTGAGGTGAGTTTTACACTTATGCAGTACTGATGAGACCTTTTACATAGGTTACTTTAAATAGTAATTTTCAGAAATCAGCTAAACCCAAAGTATTTTTGATTTTTTAACACATAGCAATAAAGCTTGTTGACATATCTGAACATCAAAGATGCTGATGAAATGATCATCACTTTCTGTGTACATGTTTGAGAAGATATTTCTGTACAACAAAACCAAATTTCTTAATTGTTTTTCCTTGATAAATCAAACTGAAAAGAATCTCTTATTCATATATATTTATTCTGAAAATAGAAAAGTGCAACCATTTTTACGTATATATTTCTCTACAAGTAGGTTTTCTTGACATCACTTATTAATATATGTTATAGATTTTGATCAATGTTTATGGTCTTCAGTGAAACAAATTAATGATAAGAGATAATGTCTGGAGCTTGCACGTGGAAGATAGTTAATAAAAAGATAGTTTGTGTAGATTGCAAGCCAGAAAATGATAGTCACTTAGCCTAGTGTGGCCTCTTGGTTATAGTGCTCAACTCGCAATTTATAGTCAGTATGTTTGGGTCCTCATCAACCATGGATGAGTGAAACATTTGCTTCTTCCACTTATTCTCACGTGGGATGTGATATACACACATTTACAATAATTAATTAATCTATATTATGATTTGTTAAACCAATGTTTCTTAAATGATGGGTGGTAACCCTGAGGAAGTTACAAGCAGGTTTCCAGGGAGATCACAAGCAGTTTGTGCTGAGTTTTGTTTACCTCCTTCTTCATCTGAGAGGTGTGTATATCTCAACTACGATGAACTGTACTAATAAACGTTAAGAATTTGTTTCATCCTTGTAGGGATAATGTTGGGGGGTCACAATGACCAAAGCTCTGATGTGGGGATTATCTAACTATAAAATGCTGCTCTAACAAAACCATGTGTACTTAGTGTTAACATACCTTAAGCATGAGATAAGCTGTAAGTAAGTATCTGTTTAAAGAGGTTAATATTTGAATGTCTTTGATTTCATTGTTAAACTTTGTAGTCTTTACTGTTCTATGATATACACAATTTTTTGCTTTAGAGTTAGAGAAATATATAGCATTTGAGCTAGTTAAATGAATATTGGAAACATATGAATGTTGTCATTCTACATGTAAATCATATATAACATTTGACCAAAGGAAGCTACCAAAAATTAACTTGATAAACAAAGTATTTAATTTAATAAATTAGACTAACCAGGTATATAGAGCAGTGGAGGGTAATATTGTTACTTTAAAGGAAAATTCTGTCATTGGTATTATACGTACGAATTGTTTTGTTTGTGTCATTTTATGTCAGGAGCCTTATGAGCCATCAATAAGCTGATATATGATTTACTGAATACAATGAAATGAGGGAGCATTATTTATCAAATGGATCATTGTGTCAGGGTAGGGTAATAACATTACTGAAGTTGTTTTGTTGATCGTGTTCTTAACTGTGAATCGTATCATTTTTTATATATGTATAAAATACTATGTTGTCAGGAAGAAGCAATGTTGGCACTAATCTGGAATCCCTTATGAGGCTTCCACACACTGTGTGAAAGTAATCGCTCCCCAGAATTGGTATTGTAACTTTAAATTTCATGTTCACATGCGATGTTTTGTTTATTTATCTGTAACAATTAAATTGCAAGTTGAGAATTTTCAGGATTTATTTTGGTCTTCAAGGTGACAATATTGCCTGAACATTGAATTTTTTGGGTGGGTAATATTGTCGTTCCCTGTCTTGTCACCTTTCAAGGTCATTTGTCATGGTGGCCTCCAAAAGTCTGTTGTGCATTTCCTTAAATGAATAATGGCTGAAGTTTGTTCAACTGTTCAATTTTAATGGAATACATTTTTTTTTCCTTTACTTGTGTCCCTTATGAACCCTGCTTATCAAGGTATTTCCCATGTATCATCAACAGGTAAAGAATTATTAACCATAATTCTCACTTTGACGTATTATCATGCATTGTTGACAAGCACAACCATTGGTAAGCAAAACTTTTGCACTGAAAAGTTCCCAAGCTGTTTAACCCACATGTTGAATTTGCATTGGTTGATAAATTATTTATTTCGCAGGTTACGATGTTACCCTCTACTTATCTATATTAATGTAGAAGAAAACAATCACAATAATAGATTCCATTGATTTATCTCTTAGGTGTACCCTCTCTCCCTCTGTTGTCAGTAGTTTTAACCATCAAAAGTTGTAATTACAAAGTTACAAGCATTAACTTGCAAGGTAAAGCCTTCACTTTAATAGTGTTATCTTTTCTTTCCTATCAGCTATATCAAACTGGGTGTCACCCCCCAAAACAAAGAAAGGCATTTTTAGTATCAGGATAAAAATAAGTGTTTGAATAAAGTACTTGTAGCTGTAAATTATATTTTATCTGGTACGTGTGTGTGTATATATATGTATACACAAGTATTTTATTTCAGTAAATATGCTAATTATATGGACTTCCAATGAATACAGGGAGTTTGTTGCCCAATCAGACATTTTTAAAATTTCACCCTAACTCTTGTTTGTGAAAATGTAACAGACTTTCGACTTCATGTTCTGGAATACTTACTGTTGACCTCTGGAAACCAAGGCTAAATTAATAGAGGAGTGAAATTTTGTGTGATTTAAACTTGGCTTGACTTCAATTTACATCCCACATTTTTTTTTAGTGACAGTAAATTAAACTCTCTAATTAATTGTAGAATATTACATGTTGAAATATCTTCCCTCTTATGTTGTTTAAGGAGAAAACACCCAGAATCTTTCACATTTATATTCAATAAATCTATGAAATGTTAAAATGTCATCTTTTAGTGTTTGACTCAAAGCATTGTTATAATCCATCTTAGATTCACTCTCATAAACCATCTATCAGATAAAGGCAGTGTGGCTTTCGAACCCTATTATCAAATTATACGGGACATGTGACATACTTCATCGAGTCTTACAGTTTTCTGCATCATACACACTCATGTTTCAGAATCTCTGATCTATAACTTGCTGAATGTGTTTACTTTTACAAAGATGATGAAAGGTAATGTTTTGTGAAGGTTTGATATCTTATATTTTTTAGTTTAACATTTTCAACCATGAATGCTGCATGGTTGAAGACAACACATTTGTTCCAGATACTTGTCTCACAGTACTTCTTTCTTGTTTGATGAACACAGGAACCTGTCTCTGGTTGGAGCCTTGTTGTTACTGCTTGCTGAAAGTAGAGTGGAGGGTAAGAGTCTGTTTCCTGGTTTGCCATCCTTAGATGTCAACAAACCTCGTAATTATTTACAACTAACTGGACGAGTCTTGCTGGTTTTCATGTTTATCACAGTTCTCCGACTAGAGCTGTCGTTCATCCAGGTTATCCAGAACATTGTGGCTTCAGGTCTAATGGTGCTTGTTACCATTGGCTATAAAACAAAACTGTCTGCTTTAGCTTTGGTTCTTTGGCTTATGGGTCTCAACTGCTACTTAAATGCCTGGTGGTCTATTCCCTCATACAAGCCAATGAGAGATTTCCTGAAATATGATTTTTTCCAAACCTTGTCTGTAGTTGGTGGATTATTGATGGTTGTATCTTTAGGACCTGGTGGGGTCAGCATGGATGAACAGAAGAAAAGATGGTAGATTAATTTGAAACAAGAAATAGGAGTAAAATAAAAACTACACATCATGTGCACATTTCCACAGGTAAATAAAAGTTATATATTTTGGGCTTTAAATATCCATTCTTCAGAAATATTTTTACAGTTTTCTATCAGTAAATATGAAATATACATACACAGTGCAGTTTCTTATGTAAATAATAATAATACTTGATTTTATGGTTGTTTTTTATAATGAATTAACACAATAAATTACCGAAAACATTTAACAGTACTCATTGCACAAAATTAACATTTTATGATTTTTTTTTTCTATAATTTAGGCTTGCATACCCTGTGTACTTGTAGAGAGGTTAAGAGATAATAGATATCTTTTTGTTTTTAATTACTGTGATTTATTATCAAAAGTGTAATGTTGACATCTGAGAAATTCCATGTCAAATGACTTAAGTTCCATCACACCTTCTCTCATATTTCTGTTTTGTTTTTCTTTCACACCTACTCAATTTAATTTCAACATGTTTTACTTCCATCAGATAATTTCTCACACTTATTAGCCTGGTTAATTTTTAAATGTCAGAATTACTTTGAGTTCTGTTTGGTTTACTTAACAGAATTTTTTTATGTTATACATTTCCACATATAGCAATACAGATAGTGAGATGTGAAGGTTATCACTGAAAAGTACTAAAGCGATAAAACACTTGTTAGCTGAAACGCTATCCTAGCTTGTGTTATGAAACTGCGATTTGTTTAGTGTAAACATTTATAATTTTCGGTGTGTGAAAAATAAGTCATTTTTGTTTCATACTTGAGGAACTAATTAATAAAAGTAAGTTGAGGTCCATTAGTTTGTTGAGACCAAACTTGTTAAGGAAGTCTTCCTTATTTATATTTAATTTTTTTTATCCAGTGGGACTTGTTGACAGAGTTCAAAGGGAACAGACTATAGAGTTAGGGTTAAATAAATATTACTACATTAATAATTTTAATACCTAACAAGTAATTATTTTCAGTCTGATATTCATTTTGATGTCTATTCCTACTAAAATTACATGTTGCATTAGGTAGGACACTATAACATTAATCAGAATTGTGCAGTGGGTTTACTGAGAGTTCTTGGAGTTAACTGGCTCATTTTCCATAGATTCTTATTTCTGTCCATAAAAAGTAATAAAAAAATGAGACATTAGTACTTTTCAAAGATATTTGTATACAGATTGCTAGAGGCCACTAACAGTTACCTATTTTGATATATTTTTATACCATCATTTTAATGTTTTTGGTTAAGATGTTTGTACACAAATGAGTTTCTTGGTGTTTATATATATTAAACTCTTGTAACACGGAAATGAAAACAGAGTTGAGTTTGGTTTTTAAGAGATTATCTGAAAATTTGTAATAAAATAATTTTTCAGTTTTAGAAAAACTGTACTATGATACAGAATTTCTTGCATGTGAATGTTTTGTCCTTTTAGGAGCTTTGTGTTTTTTTGGAGGTTGGAGTCCTTAAATATATAGTAACTTATATCATTTGTCCATTAATTATTAAACAAGTGTCTTTGAAATACAGTAATAATAAAAGGTACAGTTCAATTATATATTTTTTTAAATCTAAGTGTAAGTACAGTAAGTTAAAATGTTAAATTTTATTATAAGAAAACAAAATTACTCTGTGGGAAATTTTCAAATTTACCAAAAGAAAAAACCCAACAAAAACAGATGATTAGAATTAACTCATAATCTCAGTGTTTCTCACACTCACCAAAATTAGTGCATCAAATGGTGTGTGTGTGTTTTTTTAATCATCTGGCCACACTGATGTTTACTTTAGGTAAGAAGTTATAAGTAACTCAACAAATAATTACATGTTGTTTCTTTTCTTGTACAACTTGGAAGAAGTGAAATGAGGTATAATCTTCAGACTTTTATCTTAACATTATTAAAAAGATAACTAAATATTGTTAAACTATTCAGAGGTTCTAATTTACACAATTTCTGGCTTTTATATTATTTCTGAAGAACAAAAAACAAAGTTGTGTGTGAACTATATTTGTACAAAACCAAGAACAAAGAGTTAAAAATGGTTATTTTCTAGCATTTACATAGCTTATAAAGAATAACCACTTGTGCTAGTTATAGGATCACAAACTGTTATGGGAAATGTGTATTAAGCAGCTTTGATTGTTCAACTGCTGTGTCCAATGAGCATGTTACCTGTTATATCTTCAGCTATAATATATATCTGTCTGTGATGTCAGTGTTGTCAAACTTGTGAACATCATGTGTGTTTTACCTTTAATGGTTTTTAATTCAGATTAAAAAAAATATTTAACATTTTATATGCTTTATTAAATATTGAGTCATACACTATTTTTCTCTGTTTACTGAACAGTCTTCAAATATGCTAACCCTCATGAATCTGATGGCTGAATTTCTTATGTAAAAGTAAGCAATCAGAAATGCCTTTGAACTTGTAATATTTGTCATTATCAATTTGTTTTTCACTTGTTACTCTCACAAAATAATCTGAAACATATTTCAAAATATTGTTAAGTACTTTTAAAAACAGTTATTTATTATCTCCCAGAATCACTTCCCAGCAGCAGCTTTGTTTGATAGAGAACCAACTTTCAGAGCTTGGTATCCCAATTGTTTCAGTACTGGCATATGAGTATTTTCCATATCAAAATTTTTCTCTGCATCAAAAAATATGTGTTGATTCTGTAATTTTTTACATTCAAACTGTCACATGGGGAAGCCACAAATAATGAATTCCCTTTAATTTTTGAAATACCGGGTTTGTTTTTTATCAAAATAAATGCCAAAAGAGAATCATCATATACTATTGATGTTGTCGTTTTGAATAAAATATTGGATGTGGTTTCACCTAACGTTACTTTTGTATGTTTTAAATGCTTTGGTATGATAACTGAAGTTAAACTTTAAGATATATATTTCCAAATGCAGCCACTTGTACAAGTTGACTGTTTCATTATTAAGAGGAACTAAAACTTGAGGTCTAAAGATTACGGATTGTGTGATTGTTAACAAACATTTGCTTTACATATCCAGCCACTTGTACAAGTTGACTGTTTCATTATTAAGAGGAATTAAAACCTGAGGTCTGAATATTACAGATTGTGTGATTGTTAACATTTGTTTTACATGTCGGTTCAAAACACTATGTGCTATTTGTTTTGTGTTCATAGTTTGAAAAGTGCCACTTATTGTGTTTGTAAAAACAAACAAACTTCCCAACAAAGCAAGCAATAGAGTTGGCCTGCCAATCACAGTAGTCGAACATTAGTAACAAACCCTTCAAAGCACAAGCAACAGAGTTGGCCTGCCAATCACAGTAGTCGAACATTAGTAACAAACCCTTCAAAGCACAAGCAACAGAGTTGGCCTGCCAATCACAGTAGTCGAACATTAGTAACAAACCCTTCAAAGCACAAGCAACAGAGTTGGTCTGCCAATCACAGTAATCGAACATTAGTAACAAACCCTTCAAAGCACAACAATCAACCATTAATAGCGAACAACCAGTTCAGCCTAACATCAAAATGATTAATTATTAATAACAATAAACCCAGCTTGATACCACAGTAATTAACCCTTAATAATCCATCATCAACAGTTGTCCTATTATAGCTATATGAAATGTTTTAAATGGTGCTTAATGTGAGAAAGTGAATTGGTGTAAATCTAGTAATTATAAGTTAATATTTTTTCTTTATTGTTTTTTTGCTAATTTGAAGTAAACAATCCAATGGAGTAGACATTGTTTTTCCGTGGGAACTTCAAAGAAAATTTTCACACAAAAATACATTATTATAACAAATGAAACTACTAATTGTATGCTAAAGCTTTTTCAATTAATTGGTGAAAATGTATATTATAGTAGATACTCTGTCTAGGTGAATGTTTTTTTTATACTGATAATGCTACATGAAAATGATTTAAAGTATGTTTAGTCTTTGTGTAATGACCTAGTTGAACAACAAGATATCCACCAGGAAGGAGGACTTAAACATATTTTCCAGGATCAACAATTTTTAGATTTTTGGGATCATAACCATGACTGTTGGTCACACACATCTACAGTACTAACTGATAAAAATCTTTAAAATTTACTAAATATCATTCTAAAGTAATACCATGGGTAATTAGAGTTATTTTGATCTCCATACAGTCAGAAAATTATTTTGTATTGGAAACGAACATGGGAAATAACTTTTATCAGTTACTTTATTACAAAAGTTTTGAGATGCCTTAAATGGGTAATGAAAAAATTACAAATAAAGTACCACAAGCTGCAAAGTTATTCTATTCGAAAAAGAGTTTGGATGTGTGGAAGGTCACACAAATGAAATATAGAGAAACTTAAAAACCCACGCTGGAATGAACCACCTCATTTACTAGAATACTTGACCCAGTTGCTTCCTCATTTCATTGAGTAAAACACAATTCGACTATCATTAATTGTTTGTACCATAAAATCTGAGTAAGTGGACAATACGCAAGTGTATAATCCACTACATTGAATGTACACATGGAGATAGGTTCTGACTTGCAGGTCGAGCATTATTTGGTGATCATTGTGTCAAACTGTGAAACGGGATGCTAAGACTTGTCAAAAGGAGTTTCAGGTTTAGCCTGGACATCTTGTCAGCAGTTTCTAGTAGGTTGGCTATATAGTTAAGTAGGCGTGTTGGAAATTCTAGATGTCCTAGTAAGTTGTCTGGTAATATGTATGACTTTCTGTGCCACAATAAACTAAAGTATTAACCATATGTTGTGCCTTACAAGGGGCAGCAGTTTACTTTGATCCTAAAAAGTAGAGCTTGAGGTTTACATATTGTTTCAGACTTTTTTTGCGCAATGCTATGTAAAGAGCTTTCCGTGCGTATAGCCGTCTAATTTTGAGAAAACAGATCAAATAGAAAACACCTGGTCAACAGCAATCAGCACCAATATTTTATCTAATCAAACAGTAGGATCTGAAAGTTACTATTGTAGTAATGTTTGACACTTCCTTCTAGTGGCCCGGCATGGCCACGCGCGTTAAGGCGTGCGACTCGTAATCTGAGGGTCGGGGGTTTGCATCCCCGTCGCGCCAAACATGCTCGCCCTTTCAGCCGTGGAGGCGTTATAATGTGACGGTCAATCCCACTATTCGTTGGTAAAACAGTAGCCCAAGAGTTGGCGATGGGTGGTGATGACAAGCTGCCTTCCCTCTCCTCTTACACTGCTAAATTAGGGACGGCTCGCGCAGATAGCCCTCGAGTAGCTTTGTGCGAAGTTCAAAAACAAACAAACAAACTTCCTTCTATAAAATGTATTACTGGTATTTAATTGTATATTAAAATTATTCATATAACAATATCCAGTTTAACATCTTAAACCTTGGACTTCTGTTTGGATGATAATATGCCAATTACTTATTTTGTTATGTCTGTTTAACCTCAAGAATTTATCTATTTAAATGTTGTTAATCTGCGGTTTGGTTACGTAAGGAGTCACGCACGTGTGTTCCTAAGTATTAACTGACTTGGACCGTTGTTTCCATTGCAAAATATTTAAGGATTCTTGATGCAACATCAGCAAAAAATGTCATGCTAAAATAAGTGCTCCCCAGTGGTACAACAATATATCTGTGGACTCGCATTTCTAGAAATCGGGTTTCGATACCCTTGGCGGTCATAGCACAGATAGTCCATTGTGTAGCTTTGTGCTTAATTCCAAACTGAGTTCAACTAAAGTTATCAATGACATATTAAATTGGTTTTTAAATGGACTGAAAGCAAAGTATCTAAACCCTATTTTCTTTGAGCTTTATCTCTCTCCTAGCCTTATGTTTTCTTTCGTACAATTCATATCATATTAATCCCCGTCGCACCAAACATGCTTGCCGTGGGGGCGTTATAACGTGACGGTCAATCCCACTATTCGTTGGTAATAGAGTGGCCCAAGAGTTGGCGGTGAGTGGTGATGGCTAGCTGCCTTCCCTTTAGTCTTACATTACTAAATTAGGGACGGTTAGCGCAAAATTCAAAAACAAACATTCACATCATATTTTTTCCTATTTGAAACTTCATTGGCTAAGCTTATTCTAAAACTCACTCTGTTAAATCTTTCAAGATAATGTTAAAGTAACTGAAGTTGTTAATTTTTTCACGTCTAAGTAGAAGATGCGATGTTTCAAAGTTCGTTTCATGTCGCATATTTTCAGTAATCAACGTATACCATGCGTTTTTGCCTCACTGCAACATTTCCGAGATTATTGTGAATTTGTTGTGTGTTCTGGATATGCATTTTTAACATAACACGGTCGAGAAAGCCGTTAAGTTGATTTTATTTTAGCTATCTTTATCCATTTGTTATTCTTGGGTATCTAATATCTCTTCTGCCTCCTATGTTGCGCATTGGGCAAAGATGTCAAAAACATGTCCTTCAGTTAAAGTTCGGCCCGGCATGGTCAAGCATGTTAAGGCGTGCGACTCGTAATCTGAGGGTCACGGGTTCGTTGGGGCGTTATAACGTGACGATCAATCCCACTATTCGTTGGTAATAGAGTGGCCCAAGAGTTGGCGGTGAGTGGTGATGACTAGCTGCCTTCCCTCTAGTCTTACACTGCTAAATTAGGGACAGATAACCCTCGAGTAGCTTTGTGTGAAATGCCAAAACAATCAATTATAGTTCAGTTGTTTTCTAGAGATTGAGGCCTTGTGTGTGCTAGAAACATTACCAGTCAAGTGTTAACAAACAGTAGTTACTATGCGTAAAATGCATTTTTTTTTTTGTGAGTGTGACTTAAGGAAGATTGGATTTAGACAGTCTTAAATTTGAAGGAAAAGTTGAAATAAACCAATAAAAACTGACAGTCCAGTGTGAGGAAAAGCCAGATCATACCCTGCGTTTGTGTTATAAAGTTTAGTTCATTCTGCATTTCAGTTTGTGGCCAATCTCATTATTCCATTTTAAAACCGAACGTGGATAATAAAGGGCTTAGCATTACTTCATGATTGATATTTGACTATTTCTATTCTCAGGTGAGACTATTCAATGATTTTCTATAAGTTCATACACTTGTAGTCTGGGTGTCTGCACCACAAGAGGAATTTGTTCATATATATAATCATACAAATTATATGAAACGACACTTGTGTGAAACATCTATTTATAAGTGAAAGGTTTGTTTGTTTGTTTTTGAAATTCGCACAAAGCTACTCGAGGGCTATCTGTGCTAGCCGTCCCTAATTTAGCAGTGTAAGACTAGAGGAAAGGCAGCTAGTCATCACTACCTATCGCCAACTCTTGGGCTACTCATTTACCAACGAATAGTTGGATTGACCGTCTCACTATAACGCCCCCACGGCTGAAAGGGTGAGCATGATTGGCGCGACGGGGATGCGAACCCACGACCCTCAGATTACGAGTCGCACGCCTTAATACGCTTGGCCATGCCGGGCCCCGCAAGTGAAAGAAATACAACGTTAAAATCATTACACAATAAAAAAGCTATTACAAACAGGGACATGCTCGAAAGACTCAACGTGTTTCAATGTCCTATGACAATATCTTCAGGAGCAACGGTAATCAAAACTATGGCAGCAATTTCAGTTGAAAATTATTTGACCCCAAAGAAACGATTGGAGTCGGATGTAACAGAAAGAGGTAAAAAAATTATTTTCTCTTCACATTGCGTAAGATTTCGTGCATGGCAAGCATAACCAGTGATTAGAAAAAAACATTACATGCGTGTGCACACTTGTGTACATTCTAACAACAGAGGTCAGTGTGTGTGTTTTTCTTACAGCAAAGCCACATTAGGCTATCTGCTGAGCCCACCGAGGGGAATCGAATCCCTGATTTTAACGTTGTAAATCCGAAAACTTACAAACAAAAAAACTATAATTATTAGAGTAGCACAAAAACTGGGTGGGGACCTAAAAATCTAAATATCCGTGATTTGATGTGGGAGAAAAACGGGAGTACCCCGAGAAAAACCCTCTCCATATTCGGACTCCTGAAACGTTCGAGTAGCGCCCTGGCAAAGAGCAACGGTAAAAGTTAGGTTGTAAGTTTAGGTAGTTTAAACCCAGTTGACATACCTGGTATGTAAATAATTATGTGGGTACATAAGCTGCGACTTTGAGGTGGCTAAATGTATCGGAAATACTGCAGGCTTACGGGGAAATTTGTTTAATATATTGGTACAGTACGTGGGAATTATGTTTAATTATCCAAAATGTGAGGTGATGCATGTGGGTTTTCAAATTTCTGTCACATTCTTAATGAAAATACATTGAGTACTGTGATTGAAGAAAAAGATCGAAAATAAATATTGTTTCGTATCTAAAAATAGAACTAATAGAGTTTTTGGTAGTATTTATAGAAATATTGAATACAATATAAAGAATATTATCGTTTTACTGTATGGATCAATTGTAAGGTATTATTTGGAGTACTGTATGCATTTTTTAGGCTTCCCTTCGCTAGAAGGACACTCAGTTATTGAATAATTATTCAATTATTGACGACACCTGGGATGGTGGGATTGTCCTAAAATCTCTCAACTTGTTTGATTTTTCTGGATGTATTTGGTGAGGGTTTAAGATTATTAATGGTATTCATGATATAGATTCATCAATTGTTTTGTGTTTAACAGAGAAAAACTAGGACAATGAGTCATAAATTCAAATGTTGACAGCATACGAGTCATTATTATCTTTCAAATAACGTTATATCAAATAACTATTCCAACAAGATTTACCAATTAGTCACACATGTGTAGGTCAAATGACTACTCCCAACAAGGTTTACTTGTTAGTTACACGTATTACAGTCAAATGTTTGTTTGAATCAATCACGAAGCTATACAAGGGGCTATCTTTGCTATGTCCACCACGGGCATCGAAACCTGGTTTCTAGCGCTGTAAGTCCACAGACATACCATTGTTCCACTGGGGAGCTAGGTTAAATGACGACTCCCAGTAAGCTTTACCGGATATTAACACATATATAGGTCAAATAACTAATTCCAACAGGGTTTAGAACTTGACAACACTT
This sequence comes from Tachypleus tridentatus, assembly GCF_004210375.1. Classification (NCBI taxonomy): domain Eukaryota; kingdom Metazoa; phylum Arthropoda; class Merostomata; order Xiphosura; family Limulidae; genus Tachypleus; species Tachypleus tridentatus. The sequence goes on from NC_134826.1 coordinate 139,199,457, forward strand.
ATCTGGGTCGAATTACTACTCCCATTATGGTTTGCCAGTTAATCAGTCATATCTTGGTGAAATGACTAGTTCCAACAAAGTCACACGTATTTAGGACAAATGATTACTACAAGGAGTTTAATTTATTATGTACCCAGTCTAGATCAAATGTGACTACTGTAAGTAATATTTACCTATTGGTCATCGATATGTAGGGCATATGAATACTAACAGAAGCATACTATTAGTCGCCCAAACTTAAATGAAATGTCTATTGCAAATAAACTTCACCTATCAGTCAACAACAACTCGATCATATCAGTACTGTCAGTAAAGTTTCCTATTAGTTATAAAAGTCTATGTCAAATGTCTAATGCTAGATAATGTAAAACAACGGCTAATATCAATTTCCACATCTGGGTCAAGTGGCCACTGCAAGCGAGGTTTAGCTATTATTCGCTCGTATCTTGGTCAAATAAATTCTGCTAACAAACTTTATATTTTGTTTGTCGTTTTTGTATTTCCCGCAAAACTACACTAGGGCTATCTACACTGGCCATCCCTAATCTAGCAATATAAAACTAAAGGGAAAGCAGGTAATCATCATCTCCCACCGCCGAATCTTGGGCTACTCTTTTACCAACGAATAGTGGGATTGATCGCCACATTATGACGCCCCCACAATTGAAAAGGCAAGCATATTTGGTGTAACGTGGATTCGAACCCGCGACCTTTAGATAACAAATCGAGTGCTTAAACCACCTGACCATTCACTCGGGTTGTAGGTGAAATGTTTACAGAAAGTAATGTTTATCTATTAGTCACACACACCTAGGTCAAACAACAACTGCCAGCAAGATATTACTATGAGTTATCAAAATCTTGTAAGCATTGTTTACGTAGTATACATACAACTGTTGATCAAATGGCTACTGCCACCATGATTTGATTAACAGATAACATGGCTACTGCTAGCAAGGTTTACTTACTGGTAAAATTACTGCTACAATAATTTTTTCTATTATTTTTACATTTAATGAAATTTTACAAATACAATAAATACCAAATATCAGCAGATTTTTATACCCACTGAAAAATAATTGGTCTATAGTTTCACATAGAACATATAATTCAACAACAGATTTATACAATGCAATTATTTAATTTCAACACAATTCATGTGATATATGAGGGACCTCTAACAGGTTCTGTTTCTTATTAAAATAAGTATTGCATATAATCCTGATTTGTCACAAATTTACAATGTATTGTCGTTGTCTTCTGAAGACAATTGTTGTTGTTTTGAATTAAGCACAAAGCTACACAATGGGCTATCGGTGCTCTGCCCACCATGGGTATCGAAACCCGGTTTTTAGCGTTGTAGGTCCGCAGACATACCGCTGAGCCACTGGGGGGATTTCTCGATACTAGGAATATTTCACTAAGTTACTTGAGATGGAAAGATACCAATATATGTTTTACTCGAAATTAACAACGAAACAGAGAAACTGGTGCCTTATTTATGGTCACCATTAGTAAATGAAAATTGATATCTGCTAAAAAACAGATGTAATCATATTACTGACACATTTGTTACACCTATCTTTTACAATTTTATTGTACATATTTATATTGTGATGATTTTGTGTAATATAACTTGAATATGTACTAAAATATTCATTCTGATGAATAAACCAAATGTTAAAACATTATTTTAATGAGGTCGTTTTCCCCACGTGTAAATCAAAATATAACCCTTTGAGCAGTACAAATAAGATTAAGTTAATTATTTTTCTAAAGTTTCCTTTATTCTACAAGCTTCCAAAGTTATGGCAGGTGGTATGAAAAAAAAACAGAACTCTGAATAGAATAACTTCAGAAGTATAGTATAGAAAGTTGACCACACTCGATAAAATTGATTGTATTAAGATATGCAGTGGCATGTTTTTGTAGATGTAAGTCCAGAAACCATCTTTGGCATCAGTAGAGTTTGTTCATTCAATAACGCTATGCCACCAAGAGTAGTCTTGTGGCTGGAAGAATACATATAATAACCTCTTCCAAGAAAATGTGTTTATATAATGAAATTATTGAAGAGTTTAGATCTGAAAAGCACGAAATTTCAAAGGAGAAACATAAACATTGCACAGCAAAGCTTTAATACCATTAAGAAACTCCAAAACTACACTGGAACCAATCTGAAGAGACACCTTCATCCTCAAAGTGAAGGCTACGGTTTCAAAAGAGAACCTTGCAACTTATAAAGCCATTAATTGTGATGAACTTATTTCTTCCAATACCATTAACAATATAATGAACAAGGATTTGAAATTAACAATAATTATCAATCTTCTACCCACAGCTTATAATCAATGAACAATTTCTTGAGAAGGTGTTTTCTTTTCTTATAGTTATCTGCTGAGCTCACAGAGGGGAATCGAATCCCTGATTTTAGCATTATAAATCTGTAGACTTCCCGCTGTACTAGCGGGGGAAGGGGGCTTCTTGAGAAGGATGGTCGAAGAAACTGAAATTATAACAAGCCTATATTCAATCTCTGAAGTCCCCAGCTGCAATTGTAATGAGTTTTTTGATCTGCAGAAAGTGCATATAAACACGTGATCTGAGACCAAACTCGGTCATTGTTCGAAGTTTTATAGTAAAAGATCCAATGTCATAACCATGGCAAGAAACTTAAGTACAAAAACATTGCTGGTCCAAAGACTAAACAAAATCTGGAACATGTGCCTTAGTACTAGAGCCTTAGGACTAGACAAATAATTAACATCAAATGTAATCAGTATTATGGTAAAGTTAACACTTGTCGAATTGATGAACTCGATGAAAATATTTTGGCTAATTTTGCTGTCTACTTAATGTTCTCCTTACAAAACAAGATATCCTTTACACATAATGAAGAACTGAGTAGCTTTTTAAAAATTTTAGTATCCGTCCTGTAGCTCGAAGAAATTGTATTTCACACAGAAGACAACATGTCTGTGAAGCACCCTAAACTGACCACATAGTTTAATTATACTATATCATGGGCTAACTTCAGCCTTTGAACTTACGTCTAATGTTGTGAAATATTAAACAAGCATTTCAACTTTCTTCTCACGAGCTGAAATGCCACTGTATAATAAATATATACTTTGACCATGTTTAATTATGATCTTGGAACGTGTTATAAAATAACAGTTGTGAAATGCTAACAAAAGTCAAACATTTGAACACACCTGTCAAAAACAACTAACACTGTCAGAATATCATTGACAATTGAGATGATTTTCACACAGAGTGATTTTAACTAGACAGATCTGCAAGTTTAAACGATTGTGATCGGGTATGTATTTATTACATAATCTGATAACACTTAGTTGAAAATATGTTTATTCAAGACAGACTATACAGGATGAGAAACTGTATACACAAGTAATATTTCACGTCGAACCCTTAGTCACTTGGCACCATTTACTAAAGGAAAACGAGTTCACTTTACTTTCTGTATCAACCACCTCAAAGAGTACTCCATGAGTCTGAATGGTTTGTGCCGACAAACTATATGAAAATTGGTATCTCTGAACCAAAAGTCTGATTGTCCTTGAGGTTGCTCCAGTTCTTTTGGCTAACTTATCGAGACACACTGACAGAAAATGGCAGTTTATCTATAAATGTACAAGACTTTCATTCCACTGACTCGTTGTAAGTTTTAATTGTTTTTGTCTTTTCACTAATAATACTGCCAGGTAAAACTATGACGTATAAAGCAAAAGTCATTAAAGTTAAATAAATATTGTTGATCGGGTTAAAAACACTATTGATCTAATATAAGTTAAAGTGTAACCTTTTATGTAATCGATGTTATTGTTTTTAATTAATTAGAAGTATTTACAGCTTTATGCTAATAAAGTATACACCTTTCGGCGTATAATTGGAGTCGATACCATTAATTTCTTGGTTTATTTGTAAATTTGAACGAGTTGGTTGACTTATGTTTTCACTCGTGATTACATACGCGGGTCTTTTAATGAATCTACTGTAATCGGTGTCTTTTTCATCCCAAATTAATCTCGTTCTCACGATAAAGTATCCTGTAACACCTGAAACAGTTGAACGTTTCACCAATCTTGACATCTGTTACCACGAGATTAGAAAGTTTTAAACTTACGTTTAATTGATATTCGTAGTTTGAAACTTCTCAAGAAACTGACAAACAAATTATTGAAGGTTGGGGAACATTCGTCCTGTCAGACACTCAGTGTTTGAATTATATTTGTAAACGATTGTTTAACGATGTCCATGGAAGCGCTGAGGTTTGCAACGAACAACCATCGCTGTTTCGGTGAAATTTTAGAGAATGACGTTTCGGCTTCTATACAGAGGCCTCCTTTAGATCGAAGAAGACCTCTGCCTCTGTATAGAAGCCGAAACGTCATTGTCCAACAAGCAATTGGAGTCCATTAAAGTTCTATAATCTGCTATGAACAACCATTTACAATTGAAAATTAACTAAGATGTCGGAACCGGACATATCACAAGATGTTAATCTTAAGTGTTGTCCTGAAAACAGTAACAGTGTAATGTAATGTCCATTTCTAATCGTCACGAGTGCTAGCTTGAAATTTGTCTAAAAACTTGTGCCCCGTTGTTTAAACAAAAGAACCAGTCAGTTTTATTACACTGACTTTATTACATTTATGAAACAATGTTAGAATCTACAATTAGCAAGTTTTATCTGAATCATTTTACAATAAACAGAATAGAAGATGACAAAACATACTTATTTATAGGGTATATATACATATCGGTGGCATAGCCGGATACGAAATGTTGAGTAGTTATGTTAAATGGCTAGAAGGTGTTTATTAGACCCTAAACACAAAAAAACATGCAGCCTCCAATTGGTTGGATGCTGAGTGGATGAGGTGTGGCTATGTCACGTATGTATATACACAAATGCAGATAGTTAATACACAACGTATTTTTTTAAACGTATAAACCTTCGTTTTACAAGTATTCCTTAGAATTGAAAGAGAAAATTTTAAACTTCTTCGAAATGAGGCCATAATGAAACGACGAACCTTCAGAATCCTCGATTAAAAAATTGCATAAGTATAGCATATTTGCTTCAAGAAGTGAGATATTTCTTCATGTCAAGAATTATCTGAGCGGCTTTATCCAGTGTACTCTCATCCTAATAAAAAATATATATAAAAGGTCGGGTTCTTCTTTACAAAATTTATTATGTTCAAACTTTCGTATGTGAAACGTATTTTATTAAGTTAATCTCTCTGGATCAAAAGCAGTAAATAGTTATGAAACTTCTAGTAATGGACTCATATTTCGAGAAAGATAACTTTTTAATGATAAAACAAAACACGAACGCCAGTACAATGATTCCAAAACGTTTACTGAACGCGTCGTATTATCGCGTTTATGTTCTGCTTTATTATTGCGAATTTATATTTTAGTATCCTATGTTATACACGTAGATTACCTTGGACAAATTTAAGGTGAATTCAAAACGTGTACCAACACTTTACATTAATTTAAAAGTGTTACTTAATATGATAGGTTGAACTTTTAGCTTTAAAATAGTTATGTTTTTACAGGCAATTTATTACGGTTTGGTTTGTTTGTTTTGAATTTCACGCAAAGCTACACGAGGGCTATCTGCGCTAGCCGTCCCTAATTTAGCAGTGTAAGACTAGAGGGAAAGCAGCTGGTCATCACCACCCACCGCCAACTCTTAGGCTTCTCTTTTACCAACGAATAGTGGGATTGACCATAACATTATAACGCCTCCACAGCTGAAAGGGTGAGCATGTTTGGTGCGACAGGGATTCGAACCCGTGACCCTCGGATTACGAGACAAGTGCCTTAACCACCTGGCCTCAATTTATTACGAGCTATCTAGTTGACATTCTAATACATTCCTGATGAGGAGAAACCAACTTGAAATAAAAATGTATCTCAGGGCGAATGATATGGGAATTAAAACTTTTACTAATAAAGCAGAGAACAACGTTTTGACCTTTTCATCTACCGGTTAACAAAAAGGTTATCAATCGTTATAAGATACATTCTAATGCATTGATCTTTCTTTCAAAACGAAATTATCACAAACTTAAATATCAGATAATTATTTGACAATGATTTTAATAAAAACGTTTTGTTTAACTTTCTCTTTAATTTACCTTGATAACACAAAACCTGATAAGGTTTTCTCCCAAAACTTTATTTTCGTCGCTGAAATACGCACTGAATGGTAGACCCTGAAGTTTCTGAAAAAAAACACACACACAAATATATATATATATATATGCGTACAAGCATGCATACACATTGGAGTGTACCTTCCTAAACTTTTTAAATGCAACTATTATACAGCTAAGTTTGCAAGAGCGAGGATTTGTAAAATACAAAGGAGAAAAATGATAGCAGGTTGAACCACATCAGGAATATTATGTTCAGTCTTAGGCTCCTTAGGAAGAACATCGAATTGATGGAAAGGATTCAGAGGACAGTTACTAGAATGATGCACATGAAGGAGGGGTTGTTATACGAGGAGAGGTTAAGATATCTGAAACTGTCTTCTCTTGAGAAAGAGAAGAATCAGAAGAGATCTGACTGAGGTGATAAAGGAATCGATACTGTCGATGCATCATTTTTGTTTTCATATTTAACAGTGGAAATAATAGGACTAGAACACACAATATAGATTTTAGTAAGTTAGGAGTCACCTGCAGCTAAGGCATTTTAGTTTCTTAAAGGGTGGTTGGCCTTTGGAATGGGTTGCCTTCATATGTTATGGAGATGGTAAAAATAAATGGGTTTAACATAAAGCTTGATAGGTACATTAATAGTTTTAGTTTACTTCAGAGAATAGGGACGAATAGATCCCACGTTCTCCAAAACACTGTTGTTATTGAAGGCTTAAACCTATTTCTGCTATTGGACATTTGAAGTTCATCATGTTACAAAGAAAGGAGATTGAGAAGGAAAATGTATTTCAATATGATAAATATTTATAACAGAAACAGAAAAATTGTATCCTGTCTTCGTCAAGTTTATCATAAATATTAGGTTTCCTTGGTTCAACTGCTTTTACAGTGTATCATAAATATTAGCTTTCCTTGGTTCAACTGCTTTTACATGTATGATAAATATTAGGTTTCCTTGCTTCAACTGCTTTTACAGTGTATCATGAATATTAGGTTTCCTTGGTTCAACTGCTTTTACAGTGTATGATAAATATTAGCTTTCCTTGGTTCAACTGCTTTAACACTGTATCATAAATATTAGCTTTCCTTGGTTCAACTGCTTTTATAGTGTATCATAAATATTAGCTTTCCTTGGTTCAACTGCTTTTACAGTGTATCATAAATATTAGCTTTCCTTGGTTTAACTGCTTTTACAGTGTATCATAAATATTAGGTTTCCTTGGTTCAACTACTTTTCCAGTGTATCATGAATATTAGCTTTCCTTGGTTCAACTGCTTTTACAGTGTATCATAAATATTAGCTTTCCTTGGTTCAACTGCTTTTACAGTGTATCATAAATATTAGCTTTCCTTGGTTCAACTGCTTTTACAGTGTATCATAAATATTAGCTTTCCTTGGTTCAACTGCTTTTACAGTGTATCATAAATATTAGCTTTCCTTGGTTCAACTGCTTTTACAGTGTATCATAAATATTAGCTTTCCTTGGTTCAACTGCTTTTACAGTGTATCATAAATATTAGCTTTCCTTGGTTCAACTGCTTTTACAGTGTATCATAAATATTAGGTTTCCTTGGTTCAACTGCTTTTACAGTGTATCATAAATATTAGCTTTCCTTGGTTCAACTACTTTTACAGTGTATCATGAATATTAGGTTTCCTTGGTTCAACTGCTTTTACAGTGTATCATGAATATTAGGTTTCCTTTGTTCAACTGCTTTTACAGTGTATCATAAATATTAGCTTTCCTTGGTTCAACTGCTTTTACAGTGTATCATAAATTTTAGGTTTCCTTGGTTCAACTGCTTTTACAGTGTATCATAAATATTAGCTTTCCTTGGTTCAACTGCTTTTACAGTATATCATAAATATTAGCTTTCTTTGGTTCAACTGCTTTTAGTGTATCACAAATATTAGCTTTCCTTGGTTCAACTGCTTTTACAGTGTATCACAAATATTAGCTTTCCTTGGTTCAACTGCTTTTACAGTGTATCATAAATATTAGGTTTCCTTCGTTCAACTGCTTTTACATGTATTATAAATATTATGTTTCCTTGGTTCATCTACTTTTACAGTGTCTCATGAATATTAGGTTTCCTTGGTTCAACTGCTTTTACAGTGTATCATAAATATTAGCTTTCCTTGGTTCAACTGCTTTTACAGCGTATCATAAATATTATGTTTCCTTGGTTCAACTGCTTTTACAGTGTATCATAAATATTAGCTTTCCTTGGTTCAACTGCTTTTACAGTGTATCATAAATATTAGCTTTCCTTGGTTCAACTGCTTTTACAGTGTATCATAAATATTAGCTTTCCTTGGTTCAACTGCTTTTACAGTGTATCATAAATATTAGCTTTCCTTGGTTCAACTGCTTTTACAGTGTATCATAAATATTAGCTTTCCTTGGTTCAACTGCTTTTACAGTGTATCATAAATATTAGCTTTCCTTGGTTCAACTGCTTTTACAGTGTATCATAAATATTAGCTTTCCTTGGTTCAACTGCTTTTACAGTGTATCATAAATATTAGCTTTCCTTGGTTCAACTGTTCAACTGCTTTTACAGTGTATCATAAATATTAGCTTTCCTTGGTTCAACTGCTTTTACAGTGTATCATAAATATTAGCTTTCCTTGGTTCAACTGCTTTTACAGTGTATCATAAATATTAGCTTTCCTTGGTTCAACTGCTTTTACAGTGTATCATAAATATTAGGTTTCCTTGGTTCAACTGCTTTTACAGTGTATCATAAATATTAGCTTTCCTTGGTTCAACTGCTTTTACAGTGTATCATAAATATTAGCTTTCCTTGGTTCAACTGCTTTTACAGTGTATCATAAATATTAGCTTTCCTTGGTTCAACTGCTTTTACAGTGTATCATAAATATTAGCTTTCCTTGGTTCAACTGCTTTTACAGTGTATCATAAATATTAGCTTTCCTTGGTTCAACTGCTTTTACAGTGTATCATAAATATTAGCTTTCCTTGGTTCAACTGCTTTTACAGTGTATCATAAATATTAGCTTTCCTTGGTTCAACTGCTTTTACAGTGTATCATAATATTAGGTTTCCTTGGTTCAACTGCTTTTACAGTGTATCATAAATATTAGCTTGGTTACAGTGTATCATAAATATTAGGTTTCCTTGGTTCAACTGCTTTTACAGTGTATCATAAATATTAGCTTTCCTTGGTTCAACTGCTTTTACAGTGTATCATAAATATTAGGTTTCCTTGGTTCAACTGCTTTTACAGTGTATCATAAATATTAGCTTTCCTTGGTTCAACTGCTTTTACAGTGTATCATAAATATTAGGTTTCCTTGGTTCAACTGCTTTTACAGTGTATCATAAATATTAGCTTTCCTTGGTTCAATCTAGCTTTTACAGTGTATCATAAATATTAGGTTTCCTTGGTTCAACTGCTTTTACAGTGTATCATAAATATTAGCTTTCCTTGGTTCAACTGCTTTTTTACAGGTTTCCTTCGTTATCATAAATATTAGCTTTCCTTGGTTCAACTGCTTTTACAGTGTATCATAAATATTAGCTTTCCTTGGTTCAACTGCTTTTACAGTGTATCATAAATATTAGCTTTCCTTGGTTCTGCTTTTTTGTTAAATATTATGTTTCCTTGCTTTTACAGTGTATCATAAATATTAGCTTTCCTTGGTTCAACTGCTTTTACAGTGTATCATAAATATTAGCTTTCCTTGGTTCAACTGCTTTTACAGTGTATCATAAATATTAGCTTTCCTTGGTTCAACTGCTTTTACAGTGTATCATAAATATTAGCTTTCCTTGGTTCAACTGCTTTTACAGTGTATCATAAATATTAGCTTTCCTTGGTTCAACTGCTTTTACAGTGTATCATAAATATTAGCTTTCCTTGGTTCAACTGCTTTTACAGTGTATCATAAATATTAGCTTTCCTTGGTTCAACTGCTTTTATCATAAATATTAGCTTTCCTTGTTCAACTGCTTTTACAGTGTATCATAAATATTAGCTTTCCTTGGTTCAACTGCTTTTACAGTGTATCATAAATATTAGCTTTCCTTGGTTCAACTGCTTTTACAGTGTATCATAAATATTAGCTTTCCTTGGTTCAACTGCTTTTACAGTGTATCATAAATATTAGGTTTCCTTGGTTCAACTGCTTTTACAGTGTATCATAAATATTAGCTTTCCTTGGTTCAACTGCTTTTACAGTGTATCATAAATATTAGCTTTCCTTGGTTCAACTGCTTTTACATGTATGATAAATATTAGGTTTCCTTGGTTCAACTGCTTTTACAGTGTATCATAAATATTAGGTTTCCTTGGTTCAACTGCTTTTACAGTGTATCATAAATATTAGGTTTCCTTGGTTCAACTGCTTTTACAGTGTATCATAAATATTAGCTTTCCTTGGTTCAACTGCTTTTACAGTGTATCATAAATATTAGCTTTCCTTGGTTCAACTGCTTTTACAGTGTATCATAAATATTAGCTTTCCTTGGTTCAACTGCTTTTACAGTGTATCATAAATATTAGGTTTCCTTGGTTCAACTGCTTTTACAGTGTATCATAAATATTAGCTTTCCTTGGTTCAACTGCTTTTACAGTGTATCATAAATATTAGCTTTCCTTGGTTCAACTGCTTTTACAGTGTATCATAAATATTAGCTTTCCTTGGTTCAACTGGTTCAACTTTTACAGTGTATCATAAATATTAGCTTTCCTTGGTTCAACTGCTTTTACAGTGTATCATAAATATTAGCTTTCCTTGGTTCAACTGCTTTTACATGTATGATAAATATTAGGTTTCCTTGGTTCAACTACTTTTACAGTGTATCATGAATATTAGGTTTCCTTGGTTCAACTGCTTTTACAGTGTATCATAAATATTAGGTTTCCTTGGTTCAACTGCTTTAACAGTGTATCATAAATATTAGCTTTCCTTGGTTCAACTGCTTTTACAGTGTATCATAAATATTAGCTTTCCTTGGTTCAACTGCTTTTACAGTGTATCATAAATATTAGCTTTCCTTGGTTTACAACTAGCTTTCCTTTTACAGTGTATCATAAATATTAGCTTTCCTTGGTTCAACTGCTTTTACAGTGTATCATAAATATTAGCTTTCCTTGGTTCAACTGCTTTTTTAGTGTATCATAAATATTAGCTTTCCTTGGTTCAACTGCTTTTACAGTGTATCATAAATATTAGCTTTCCTTGGTTCAACTGCTTTTACAGTGTATCATAAATATTAGGTTTCCTTGGTTCAACTGCTTTTACAGTGTATCATAAATATTAGCTTTCCTTGGTTCAACTGCTTTTACAGTGTATCATAAATATTAGCTTTCCTTGGTTCAACTGCTTTTACAGTGTATCATAAATATTAGCTTTCCTTGGTTCAACTGCTTTTACAGTGTATCATAAATATTAGCTTTCCTTGGTTCAACTGCTTTTACAGTGTATCATGAATATTAGGTTTGCTTGGTTCAACTGCTTTTACAGTGTATCATAAATATTAGCTTTCCTTGGTTCAACTGCTTTTACAGTGTATCATAAATATTAGCTTTCCTTGGTTCAACTGCTTTTACAGTGTATCATAAATATTAGCTTTCCTTGGTTCAACTGCTTTTACAATGTATCATAAATATAAGCTTTCCTTGGTTCAACTGCTTTTACAGTGTATCATAAATATTAGCTTTCCTTGGTTCAACTGCTTTTACAGTGTATCATAAATATTAGCTTTCCTTGGTTCAACTGCTTTTACAGTGTATCATAAATATTAGCTTTCCTTGGTTCAACTGCTTTTACAGTGTATCATAAATATTAGCTTTCCTTGGTTCAACTGCTTTTACAGTGTATCATAAATATTAGCTTTCCTTGGTTCAACTGCTTTTACAGTGTATCATAAATATTAGCTTTCCTTGGTTCAACTGCTTTTACAGTGTATCATAAATATTAGCTTTCCTTGGTTCAACTGCTTTTACAGTGTATCATAAATATTAGGTTTCCTTGGTTCAACTGCTTTTACAGTGTATCATAAATATTAGCTTTCCTTGGTTCAACTGCTTTTACAGTGTATCATAAATATTAGCTTTCCTTGGTTCAACTGCTTTTACAGTGTATCATAAATATTAGGTTTCCTTTGTTCAACTGCTTTTACAGTGTATCATAAATATTAGCTTTCCTTGGTTCAACTGCTTTTACAGTGTATCATAAATATTAGCTTTCCTCTGTTCAACTGCTTTTACAGTGTATCATAAATATTAGCTTTCCTTGGTTCAACTGCTTTTACAGTGTATCATAAATATTAGCTTTCCTCTGTTCAACTGCTTTTACAGTGTATCATAAATATTAGGTTTCCTTGGTTCAACTGCTTTTACAGTGTATCATAAATATTAGCTTTCCTTGGTTCAACTGCTTTTACAGTTTATCATAAATATTAGCTTTCCTTGGTTCAACTGCTTTTACAGTGTATCATAAATATTAGCTTTCCTTGGTTCAACTGCTTTTACAGTGTATCATAAATATTAGCTTTCCTTGGTTCAACTGCTTTTACATTTATGATAAATATTAGGTTTCCTTGGTTCAACTACTTTTACAGTGTATCATGAATATTAGGTTTCCTTGGTTCAACTGCTTTTACAGTGTATGATAAATATTAGCTTTCCTTGGTTCAACTGCTTTAACACTGTATCATAAATATTAGCTTTCCTTGGTTCAACTGCTTTTATAGTGTATCATAAATATTAGCTTTCCTTGGTTCAACTGCTTTTACAGTGTATCATAAATATTAGCTTTCCTTGGTTTAACTGCTTTTACAGTGTATCATAAATATTAGGTTTCCTTGGTTCAACTACTTTTCCAGTGTATCATGAATATTAGCTTTCCTTGGTTCAGCTGCTTTTACAGTATATCATAAATATTAGCTTTCCTTGGTTCAACTGCTTTTACAGTGTATCATAAATATTAGCTTTCCTTGGTTCAACTGCTTTTACAGTGTATCATAAATATTAGCTTTCCTCTGTTCAACTCCTTTTACAGTATATCATAAATATTAGCTTTCTTTGGTTCAACTGCTTTAGTGTAGCACAAATATTAGCTTTCCTTGGTTCAACTGCTTTTACAGTGTATCATAAATATTAGCTTTCCTTCGTTCAACTGCTTTTACAGTGTATCATAAATATTAGCTTTCCTTCGTTCAACTGCTTTTACAGTGTATCATAAATATTAGCTTTCCTTGGTTCAACTGCTTTTACAGTGTATCATAAATATTAGCTTTCCTTGGTTCAACTGCTTTTATATGTATGATAAATATTAGGTTTCCTTGGTTCAACTACTTTTACAGTGTATCATGAATATTAGGTTTCCTTGGTTCAACTGCTTTTACAGTGTATGATAAATATTAGCTTTCCTTGGTTCAACTGCTTTTACAGTGTATCATAAATATTAGCTTTCCTTGGTTCAACTGCTTTTACAGTGTATCATAAATATTAGCTTTCCTTAGTTTAACTACTTTTACAGTGTATCATAAATATTAGGTTTCCTTGGTTCAACTACTTTTCCAGTGTATCATGAATATTAGCTTTCCTTGGTTCAACTGCTTTTACAGTATATCATAAATATTAGCTTTCCTTGGTTCAACTGCTTTTACAGTGTATCATAAATATTAGCTTTCCTTGGTTCAACTGCTTTTACAGTGTATCATAAATATTAGCTTTCCTTGGTTCAACTGCTTTTACAGTGTATCATAAATATTAGCTTTCTTTTGTTCAACTGCTTTTAGTGTATCATAAATATTAGCTTTCCTTGGTTCAACTGCTTTTACAGTGTATCATAAATATTAGCTTTCCTTGGTTCAACTGCTTTTACAGTGTATCATAAATATTAGGTTTCCTTGGTTCAACTGCTTTTACAGTGTATCATAAATATTAGCTTTCCTTGGTTTAACTGCTTTTACAGTGTATCATAAATATTAGCTTTCCTTGGTTCAACTGCTTTTACAGTGTATCATGAATATTAGGTTTCCTTGGTTCAACTGCTTTTACAGTGTATCATGAATATTAGGTTTCCTTGGTTCAACTGCTTTTACAGTGTATCATGAATATTAGGTTTGCTTGATTCAACTGCTTTTACAGTGTATCATAAATATTAGCTTTCCTTGGTTCAACTGCTTTTACAGTGTATCATAAATATTAGGTTTCCTTGGTTCAACTGCTTTTACAGTGTATCATAAATATTAGCTTTCCTTGGTTCAACTGCTTTTACAGTGTATCATAAATATTAGCTTTCCTTGGTTCAACTGCTTTTATATGTATGATAAATATTAGGTTTCCTTGGTTCAACTACTTTTACAGTGTATCATGAATATTAGGTTTCCTTGGTTCAACTGCTTTTACATGTATGATAAATATTAGGTTTCCTTGGTTCAACTGCTTTTACAGTGTATCATAAATATTAGCTTTCCTTGGTTCAACTGCTTTTACAGTGTATCATAAATATTAGGTTTCCCTCGTTCAACTGCTTTTACAGTGTACCATAAATATTAGCTTTCCTTGGTTCAACTGCTTTTACAGTGTATCATAAATATTACCTTTCCTTGGTTCAACTGCTTTTACAGTGTATCATAAATATTAGCTTTCCTTGGTTCAACTGCTTTTACATGTATGATAAATATTAGGTTTCCTTGGTTCAACTGCTTTTACAGTGTATCATGAATATTAGGTTTCCTTGGTTCAACTGCTTTTACAGTGTATCATAAATATTAGCTTTCCTTGGTTCAACTGCTTTTACAGTGTATCATGAATATTAGGTTTCTTTGGTTCAACTGCTTTAACAGTGTATGATAAATATCAGGTTTCCTTGGTTCAAGTACTTCTAAAAGTTTCATTAAAATTAAAGCTTCTCGAAGTGGTGTACAATACAAAAACGCCATATTAAGTGAATTGGAAATTGATTAGTGAATTCACTGTCGCTTGGTGATAATCATAGAGGTAATTACTTAATCGATGAGTAGGTTAGTCATTGTCGATTTTTTTTATCGAGTGCCAAGGAAACATATCAGGTAAACGATTTGAGCTTGATTTGTGAATTAGGTATATCATTACTTTTGGAACTTCTGTTGAAATTTTTATTTGTGAAGTTAGGCCTAAAAGAGAAAAAAACATTTTATGAAGAAACACATTTTTCTTATTTGTTATAGAACTTCATATTACTTTTAGCGAATACTTTTAAAGAATTGGACCAGTAATAGATCATACTATAACAATGTCATAATATTAATATTACTTACCTTATACCTTGCTAACCATTTCACCAACTTGTAGTCGGTTGATTTTTCTTTTTCATCAATATTTAGTTTTAGCCCTAAAAAATATTATAAAGCTGGTTTCAAGTTATTTTTCTCGTTTTTCATTACCTCACTCAGTATATTACTTAGACATTAATCTACATAAACTATAAACAACTTTAATATTATTCCTTTTAATGTATTATATTTTTAAATATATAAAATAATAACTGAATTGCATTTATACAATTGCTACTTGAATTGAAGCCGTTAGTACTTGGTGAAATTCCATTATTACAGAATTTAAGAAAGAAAAAACATAAACCTTATTGTACGTTTCACAAAAACTTCATTTACTGACAAGTTTCACCAGCAAGGGCATCAACAGGTACAGATTTAAATACGTGAGGAATGTTCACTCAGATGAGGCACTGTTAAACCTTTATCATCTACTTCTTGTTATCGCCTCTAGGTGTTCTTCCAGACTTCCTGACGTCATTTCGTTATTGGTTAGCAAAGCAAGAGGGCGTGGTTTGCAAATCTTAACTATCACGAAAATATATGGCTAGCTTCGATATTACTTCTCTGTAAACTAATATCCCCCTATATCGGATGTATTTCATTCTGTACCTGTTGGCTTCACTGGCATCACTATAGCAGTAAATAAATAGAGTTTGTATACAAACATACAATTATCTTTATATGTGTAAAAATGGCTCGTTTGGGTTGAGAAAATTTTTTACGTAGCGGAGCGAACAACGTTTCGACCTTCTTCACAAAGGACCTTTGTGAACCTGACGATGACCGAAGAGGGTCGAAACGTTGTTTGCTCATCTACGTAAAAAAATTTTCTCAACCTAAACGAGCCGTTTTCACATATATATTTTTCTCTACAAGTGGGTTTTCTCGACATCACTGAATAAAATTATCTTTGTTTTTATTTTAGTAAAAGAACTTTCAAACTTTTAAACAACGGATTCGTGATGTAACATCAGCTAGCTCCTATTTCAAAGACTATTTTAACTTCAAATATATTCTTAATAAACTAAATCATAAATCCTTAATGGTCAGTTTTGATATAATCTCCCTCTTTACAGAAGTCCCAACTACCGAAGTCTACTTTAGAACTTTATATCCAAGACCACAATCCATTGATACGCATCCCCAACAACCAGTTAGCAACCATTACGCAATTCACTACCACAAAAACTATATACAAATAAATGGCTTAAGTATGGGGAATCCTGTGTTACCAGTATTAGCCAACATTTTTATGACACAGATTGAATCACAAGCGATCAATTCAACCTTACACCCACCACTATACTGGTACAGGTATGTTGATGAAACAATTGCTGGATTCACATCTACAGAACGCACACTAAGTTCTTTCAACCACGTTAACAGCATATACCCCAACATTACGTTAACCTGTGAACACGGAAAAACTAATGAAATAACATTTCTCAATCTCAAAATCACAAGAGCCGATACACAATTCAAAACAGAAATCGACAGAAATATAACCCATTTTAAACTGTACATTTTCTACGACTCAGTACATGAAACAAAAAACTCAATTTATTAATAAACCAAATAAACACAGCCACAAAACTATGCTCACCTGATAAAATTAACGATGAAATCGACAAAATAAAACAACACTTCATCAACATCAACAAACATCTTCCAAAAACCGTTGAAAAAATTATACCCACACACCAAGACCAACAACAAACAAACAACAATAAATCCCAAGATACGACAAACACTGCTGAAAACCGTATGTTCCCGACATCAGCGAAAAAATAACCATATATTGGTTCAAATGACTCGTGTTCTGTCTGTAATAAGTGTTTCATCTTGTTAGGACTGCAGAAGAAAGTCCTTGTCTAATGAGTGATGTCACAGTAGAAACAATACGTACAAACAAATATAAATATATGGTTTAAAACCGTATTCACTTCTCATCACCACCACTAACTTCCTGTATTGGAATAATGCCAAAATTCAAATAACGCTGTGTGTGTGGCAGATAATCTATAAATCATGTTACGAAGAAGGTAATACAGACAGTAATGAACAAAAAAAGACCCACGTTTGTCTTGTACACACACAAAGAACTCTTTGAGTAATAAATTATGTAGTGTTGCCAAACAGTGAGGAACTACTTAGTTCACTTAGGGAAGATATTAGGTCAGGTACTGGGGTTCCCCAGGGTCTAAATCGCGGGACTAGCTAGCCTTCGTTAATTAATTTTCTAAATCTTTTTGTTTGCTCTTTCAGTTATCAGTGACATTGATGTGGATTATGAACCATTAATTACACCTTACGGCCAAATGGAAGGTCAAGGGATATTTAATTAATTATCATTGTATTTAATAAAACGTTCCTCTTAGTGTTCTGAGAAATTAACTTGTTTGAGTAAATATTCTAGTGAGTTGGAATTATCCACAACAAAAACATGACTGAATAGTGTCAACATGAAGAAAAAAACACAACAAAAACTGTGAGACAGGACTGAATAGTGTCAACATGGCAGAACAATGACAGCATGAAGAAAAAATCACAACAAAAACTTTGAGACAGGACTGAATAGTGTCAACATGACAGAACAGTGACAACATGAAGAAAAAACACAACAAAAACTTTGAGACAGGACTGAATAGTGTCAACATGACAGAACAGTGACAGCATGAAGAAACAAACACAACAAAAACTTTGAGACAGGACTGAATAGTGTCAACATGACAGAACAGTGACAACATTACAACAAGACTAAACAGTGGCAACATGACAGAACAGTGACAACATGAAGAAAAAAACACAACAAAAACATCTGAACAGTTTTAACATTGAGACAGGACTGTCAACATGACAGAACAGTTGCAACATTGAGACAGGACTAAACAGTGTCAACATGACAGAACAGTGACAACATGAAGAAAAAACACAACAAAAACTTTGAGACAGGACTGAATAGTGTCAACATGACAGAACAGTTGCAACATTGAGACAGGACTAAACAGTGGCAACGTGACAGAACAGTTGCAACATTGAGACAGGATTAAACAGCGGTAACATGACAGAACAGTTGCAACATTGAGACAAGACTAAACAGTGGCAACATGACAGAACAGTTGCAACATTGAGACAGGACTAAACAGTGGCAACATGACAGAACAGTTGCAACATTGAGACAGGACTAAACAGTGACAACATGACAGAACAGTTGCAACATTGACATAGGACTAAACAGTGGCAACATGACAGAACAGATGCAACATTGACACAGGACTAAACAGTGGCAACATGACAGAACAGATGCAACATTGAGACAGGATTAAATAGTGGCAACATGACAGAACAGTGACAACATGAAGAAAAAACACAACAAAAACTTTGAGACAGGACTGAATAGTGTCAACATGACAGAACAGTTGCAACATTGAGACAGGACTAAACAGTGTCAACATGACAGAACAGTGACAACATGAAGAAAAAACACAACAAAAACTTTGAGACAGGACTGAATAGTGTCAACATGACAGAACAGTTGCAACATTGAGACAGGACTAAACAGTGACAACGTGACAGAACAGTTGCAACATTGAGACAAGACTAAACAGTGGCAACATGACAGAATAGTTGCAACACTGAGACAGAACTAAACAGCGGTAACATGACAGAACAGTTGCAACATTGAGACAGGACTAAACAGTGACAACATGACAGAACAGTTGCAACATTGAGACAGGACTAAACAGTGTCAACATGACAGAACAGTTGCAACATTGAGACAGGACTAAACAGTGACAACATGAAGAAAAAACACAACAAAAACTTTGAGACAGGACTGAATAGTGTCAACATGACAGAACAGTTGCAACATTGAGACAGGACTGAATAGTGTCAACATGACAGAACAGTTGCAACATTGAGACAGGACTAAACAGTGGCAACGTGACAGAACAGTTGCAACATTGAGACAGGATTAAACAGCGGTAACATGACAGAACAGTTGCAACATTGAGACAAGACTAAACAGTGGCAACATGACAGAACAGTTGCAACATTGAGACAGGACTAAACAGTGGCAACATGACAGAACGGTTGCAACATTGAGACAGGACTAAACAGTGACAACATGACAGAACAGTTGCAACATTGACACAGGACTAAACAGTGGCAACATGACAGAACAGTTGCAACATTGACACAGGACTAAACAGTGGCAACGTGACAGAACAGTTGCAACATTGAGACAGGATTAAACAGCGGTAACATGACAGAACAGTTGCAACATTGAGACAAGACTAAACAGTGGCAACATGACAGAACAGTTGCAACATGACAGAACAGTTGCAACATTGAGACAGAACTAAACAGTGGCAACATGACAGAACAGTTGCAACATTGAGACAGGACTAAACAGTGTCAACATGACAGAACAGTGACAACATGAAGAAAAAACACAACAAAAACTTTGAGACAGGACTGAATAGTGTCAACATGACAGAACAGTTGCAACATTGAGACAGAACTGAATAGTGTCAACATGACAGAACAGTTGCAACATTGAGACAGGATTAAATAGTGGCAACATGACAGAACAGTGACAACATGAAGAAAAAACACAACAAAAACTTTGAGACAGGACTGAATAGTGTCAACATGACAGAACAGTTGCAACATTGAGACAGGACTGTCAACATGACAGAACAGTTGCAACATTGAGACAGGACTGTCAACATGACAGAACAGTGACAACATGAAGAAAAAACACAACAAAAACTTTGAGACAGGACTGAATAGTGTCAACATGACAGAACAGTTGCAACATTGAGACAGGACTAAACAGTGACAACGTGACAGAACAGTTGCAACATTGAGACAAGACTAAACAGTGGCAACGTGACAGAACAGTTGCAACATTGAGACAAGACTAAACAGTGGCAACATGACAGAATAGTTGCAACACTGAGACAGAACTAAACAGCGGTAACATGACAGAACAGTTGCAACATTGAGACAGGACTAAACAGTGACAACATGACAGAACAGTTGCAACATTGACACAGGACTAAACAGTGGCAACATGACAGAACAGTTGCAACATTGAGACAGGACTAAACAGTGTCAACATGACAGAACAGTGACAACATGAAGAAAAAACACAACAAAATCTTTGAGACAGGACTGAATAGTGTCAACATGACAGAACAGTTGCAACATTGAGACAGGACTGAATAGTGTCAACATCACAGAACAGTTGCAACATTGAGACAGGACTAAACAGTGGCAACGTGACAGAACAGTTGCAACTTTGAGACAGGATTAAACAGCGGTAACATGACAGAACAGTTGCAACATTGACACAGGACTAAACAGTAGCAACGTGACAGAACAGTTGCAACATTGAGACAGGATTAAACAGCGGTAACATGACAGAACAGTTGCAACATTGAGACAAGACTAAACAGTGGCAACATGACAGAACAGTTGCAACATTGAGACAGAACTAAACAGTGGCAACATGACAGAACAGTTGCAACATTGAGACAGGATTAAACAGCGGTAACATGACAGAACAGTTGCAACATTGAGACAAGACTAAACAGTGGCAACATGACAGAACAGTTGCAACATTGAGACAGAACTAAACAGTGGCAACATGACAGAACAGTTGCAACATTGAGACAGGACTAAACAGTGTCAACATGACAGAACAGTGACAACATGAAGAAAAAACACAACAAAAACTTTGAGACAGGACTGAATAGTGTCAACATGACAGAACAGTTGCAACATTGAGACAGAACTGAATAGTGTCAACATGACAGAACAGTTGCAACATTGAGACAGGACTAAACAGTGGCAACGTGACAGAACAGTTGCAAAATTGAGACGGGATTAAACAGCGGTAACATGACAGAACAGTTGCAACATTGAGACAAGACTAAACAGTGGCAACATGACAGAACAGTTGCAACATTGAGACAGGACTAAACAGTGGCAACATGACAGAACAGATGCAACATTGAGACAGGATTAAACAGTGACAACATGAAGAAAAAACACAACAAAAACTTTGAGACAGGACTGAATAGTGTCAACATGACAGAACAGTTGCAACATTGAGACAGGACTGAATAGTGTCAACATGACAGAACAGTTGCAACATTGAGACAGGACTAAACAGTGGCAACGTGACAGAACAGTTGCAACATTGAGACAGGATTAAACAGCGGTAACATGACAGAACAGTTGCAACATTGAGACAAGACTAAACAGTGGCAACATGACAGAACAGTTGCAACATTGAGACAGGACTAAACAGTGGCAACATGACAGAACGGTTGCAACATTGAGACAGGACTAAACAGTGACAACATGACAGAACAGTTGCAACATTGACACAGGACTAAACAGTGGCAACATGACAGAACAGTTGCAACATTGACACAGGACTAAACAGTGGCAACGTGACAGAACAGTTGCAACATTGAGAGAGGATTAAACAGCGGTAACATGACAGAACAGTTGCAACATTGAGACAAGACTAAACAGTGGCAACATGACAGAACAGTTGCAACATTGAGACAGAACTAAACAGTGGCAACATGACAGAACAGTTGCAACATTGAGACAGGACTAAACAGTGTCAACATGACAGAACAGTGACAACATGAAGAAAAAACACAACAAAAACTTTGAGACAGGACTGAATAGTGTCAACATGACAGAACAGTTGCAACATTGAGACAGAACTGAATAGTTTCAACATGACAGAACAGTTGCAACATTGAGACAGGATTAAATAGTGGCAACATGACAGAACAGTGACAACATGAAGAAAAAACACAACAAAAACTTTGAGACAGGACTGAATAGTGTCAACATGACAGAACAGTTGCAACATTGAGACAGGACTGTCAACATGACAGAACAGTTGCAACATTGAGACAGGACTAAACAGTGTCAACATGACAGAACAGTGACAACATGAAGAAAAAACACAACAAAAACTTTGAGACAGGACTGAATAGTGTCAACATGACAGAATAGTTGCAACACTGAGACAGAACTAAACAGCGGTAACATGACAGAACAGTTGCAACATTGAGACAGGACTAAACAGTGACAACATGACAGAACAGTTGCAACATTGAGACAGGACTAAACAGTGTCAACATGACAGAACAGTTGCAACATTGAGACAGGACTAAACAGTGTCAACATGACAGAACAGTGACAACATGAAGAAAAAACACAACAAAAACTTTGAGACAGGACTGAATAGTGTCAACATGACAGAACAGTTGCAACATTGAGACAGGACTGAATAGTGTCAACATGACAGAACAGTTGCAACATTGAGACAGGACTAAACAGTGGCAACGTGACAGAACAGTTGCAACATTGAGACAGGATTAAACAGCGGTAACATGACAGAACAGTTGCAACATTGAGACAAGACTAAACAGTGGCAACATGACAGAACAGTTGCAACATTGAGACAGGACTAAACAGTGGCAACATGACAGAACAGTTGCAACATTGAGACAGGACTAAACAGTGACAACATGACAGAACAGTTGCAACATTGACACAGGACTAAACAGTGGCAACATGACAGAACAGTTGCAACATTGACACAGGACTAAACAGTGGCAACGTGACAGAACAGTTGCAAAATTGAGACGGGATTAAACAGCGGTAACATGACAGAACAGTTGCAACATTGAGACAAGACTAAACAGTGGCAACATGACAGAACAGTTGCAACATTGAGACAGGACTAAACAGTGGCAACATGACAGAACAGTTGCAACATTGAGACAGGACTAAACAGTGACAACATGACAGAACAGTTGCAACATTGAGACAGGACTAAACAGTGTCAACATGACAGAACAGTGACAACATGAAGAAAAAACACAACAAAATCTTTGAGACAGGACTGAATAGTGTCAACATGACAGAACAGTTGCAACATTGAGACAGGACTAAACAGTGGCAACATGACAGAACAGATGCAACATTGAGACAGGATTAAATAGTGGCAACATGACAGAACAGTTGCAACATTGAGACAGGACTGAACAGTGGCAACATGACAGAACAGTGACAACATGAAGAAAAAACACAACAAAAACTTTGAGACAGGACTGAATAGTGTCAACATGACAGAACAGTTGCAACATTGAGACAAGACTAAACAGTGGCAACATGACAGAATAGTTGCAACACTGAGACAGAACTAAACAGCGGTAACATGACAGAACAGTTGCAACATTGAGACAGGACTAAACAGTGACAACATGACAGTACAGTTGCAACATTGAGACAGGACTAAACAGTGGCAACATGACAGAACAGTTGCAACACTGAGACAGGACTAAACAGTGACAACATGACAGAACAGTTGCAACATTGACACAGGACTAAACAGTGGCAACATGACAGAACAGATGCAACATTGACACAGGACTAAACAGTGGCAACATAACAGAACAGATGCAACATTGAGACACGATTAAATAGTGGCAACATGACAGAACAGTTGCAACATTGAGACAGGACTGAACAGTGGCAACATGACAAAACAGTTGCAACATTGAGACAGAACTAAACAGCGGTAACATGACAGAACAGTTTCAAAATTAAGACAGGACTAAACAGTGGCAACATGACAGAACAGTTGCAACACTGAGACAGGACTAAACGGTGGCAACATGACTAAACAGTTGCAATTCTTGATGACGAGAAACCCACTTGAGATAAAAAATTTATCTCAGAACCGCTGGTATTAGAATTAACACTTTTATTGATAAGCAGAGAACGATGTTTCGACCTTCCTAGGTCATCTTCATATTTACAAAGAGATTTTGCAACTGACCATTGCTGGGCACATGTCTTAGGGACGAAAGTATAAACGGATACGGGATTGTAGAGGGCGCTGTAGTTACATGTTAGGTTATTAATTAGTATAGGTATAAAGGTGTTCCTTTATATTGGTTTACATTTGGTTTTAGTTGATGTATAGGTAGGGCTTATTTGATTTTGAGTTTGTTTATATTTGTTTACATACTTAATATCTGTGTGTTTTCTATGGTTATGTTGTATTTATTTGATTTGCAGTGTTCAGAAACGTGTGAAGGTTTTTTGTTGTTGTTTTTTGGGTCTAGTTTCCATTTTTCAGCTTGTTTCTCCTATATAGAAGTTGTGGCAGTTGTTACATTGTATTTTATAAAGTATGTTGGTGTTGTGTTTGTAAGTGTAGTTTTTACATAGTATGGACTTCAGTTTTGTACCTGGTTTTTGAATATACTTGGTGTTTACTGGAATGTTGCGTTTTGTTACAAGTGTTTTTCCAGATGTTGGTTATTTTTTCGCTGATGTCTGAAACATATGGCATGCAGCAGTGTAATGTTTTATAGTTTGTTGTATCTTGAACAAAAACTAAATTTATTAAGAAACCAAATAAACACAGCCACAAAACTATGTTCACCTGATCAAATTAACGATGAAATCAACAAAATAAAACAACACTTCATCAACATCATAAAACAATGGAAAAAATTATACGTACACACTTAGACCAACAACAAACAAACAACAATAAATCTCAAGACACTACAAACTACGAAACCTTACACTGCTACATACCATATGTTCCCGAAAACAGCAAAAAAAAAAAAAAAAACACCAACATTTGGAAAAAAGTTAAAACAAAACAAAACACAACATTCCAGTAAACATCAAATTTATTCAAGAATCAGTAACAAAACTAAAGTTCATATTATGTAAAACCTTACACTGACAAACACAAAATACCCGAGTCGCGCTAAACATGCTCGCCCTCCCAGCCGTGAGGGCGTATAATGTGACGGTAAATCCCACTATTCGTTGGTAAAAGAGTAGCCCAAGAGTTGGCGGTGGGTGGTGATGACTAGCTGCCTTCCCTCTAGTCTTACACTGATAAATTAGGGACGGCTAGCACAGATAGCCCTCGAGTAGCTTTGTGCGAAATTCCAAAAAAACAAACAAACAAACAAAGACAAACACAACACCAACATTATTTATAAAATGCAATGCAACAACTGCCACGACTTCTGCGTTGGAGAAACAAGCAGAAAAATGGAAACTAGATTCGAAGAACATGAAAGCCACCTTCGCACGTTTTTGAATGCTGCAAGTCAAATAAACACAACATAACCATAGAAAACACCCAGATATTAAGTAGGGAAACAAATATAAACAAACGTAAAATCAAAGAAGCCCTACATATACAGCAACTAATACCAAAATTAAAATAATATAAAGGAACACCTTTGCACCTATACTAATTAATAACCTAACATACACTACAACGCCTCCTACAATCCGGTATCCGTTTATACTCTCGTCCCTAAGACATGTGCCTTAGGTCAGTTGTAAACTCTCTTTGTTAATCTGAAGATGACCTAAGGTCGAAGCGAATCGTTCTTTTCTACTGTAATAAAAGTTTTAATACCCATACCAGCTGTCTTGGGATACATTCAAACAGATTACAAATTGCTTTAAATAAAAGCGTTCATTTAGCATAGGCCTATTCTACTCATTATGAATATATATAAATGTCTTAATATTGTTGTTGTTGCAAACGTAATTTTAAACATCAGAATGAATACTTAGGTTTGTGAAGTCGACAATCATAAAGATAGATCCTTGAGGAACAATTGGTGTGACTCCTAAGGAAGTAAATAGTTGAACCAAACGATCTCGCTTTGATTCTAAAGATTCCACTAGGCCTTTCCAGAAACTACACGCTGTTCCCATACGTTCCATTTCAATTTCAAACCCAATTGCCACAGCCTCCTACAAAACGATGTAAACAAGACCGTAAGGTTATTGCAATCACATCTTTCGGTATATTGTTAAAGTTACTTAGTTAATTAATATAATTTAAGTACAATAAGTCCGATAAAAGAATAAATCATTATATCCCTTACAGTTACAGTTTTTGAATTAAAACAACAATTAGATATATTTAACATGTTAATTTACCTGAGTTGGCGTGCAGCAGGTGCCAGTGTAGTAAAAATGAGTTAGTTCGATTGAATGTAAAAGCTCCTGCGGTCCATAAACCCAGCCTATCTGTAAGTATATTAAAAATAAAATTATACGCAAAGAAACAAAGGTAACAAGTATAAGTAATGAATAAAGATTCGACTTCGGCAAACTTTTCTCACAAATAATTATTACTTATCGCAGTAATGAAACTATATATGAATACTGTTTAATTTTGGACCCTCCGCCAGTAATTAAGCGGTATGTTAACGTATTTTTAATGCTAAAAACTGGGTCAAGAAACCCATGATAGACACAATATAAATAACCTATTGTGTAGCTTCACGCATAATAATAAACATACATATTTCTAGATAGTGTAATACAGAATAAAGCATATACGTCTGAATCGTATTTTCTTAACTCATTAACTTTGAAGGATTGTCCGAAAGCTTTAGGTCTTTTAAAATCAAAAGCACATCACATGTATTTCCGATTTTGAAATTTCCAAACCTACAAACAAAACCTATTTTCGTACTGGCACGAAACAATTTTAGTTGCTTAGGTTCCTTGTTTATGCATTTCACTTGGGCAAGCTACGAATTACCTTTCCATAATAACCATTGGGTTGCTCATGGCTGAACATCTCCATTATTTCATTCTGAGCCTGAGGTGATGTAAATGTAGTTTTCTTTGACAAGTAGGCCGTCAACTCAGGATCTTCCTCTTCCAGGAGCTTCATTAACTGTAGGAAGTTCCCTTCCGTATCAGTATGTCCACGTAAAGCTAAACCTTGAAGCAGTAAGAAACGTTAACTTCTGAATATTTTGGCTAGACTTCTTTTGAATTCTTCCTGCTGCTTCTTTTTTCCATCATGTAGCTGGACAGTCACTGGAGTTACATCAAGAGATATAGCGAATCTGTGCTGAGAGGAGGATTGGTGTTCGTTGAATTCCTGTTTTGCCTTTTTCCAGTTGCAAAAACCGGTGTATATGAAGGTATACTACACTGGCCTCTCCAATTTCATTGTAAAAAGGCCTCTATTTTCCGCCTTGGCACAATGAAAGCGTATGACATTTTGAGTCTGATTGTCGAAGTACAGCCATGGGAACTCATAAACCACTTGCTCTGGAAGTTGATATTTTGAGATTTTAGCTTTCTGTCGTGGTATTAATTGTGCGTCTGGATGATATGGCTTTCCACACTGTATCTGTGGAGTGTCAGATTTTACATTACTGCACAAACTTGTTTCACAACTATCTGGTGGTTCATGATGTGCAACAGTTGCTCAAGCATTTTCAGACTCGTCCTCTGATGAACATGGTATTTCCTCTGTATGGCAAGTTTTTATTCCTTTGCTTGAGGTTGTTGGATTATCTGCATCTACATTGTCACTTGTAGTACTAGTAACTGGCTTGTAAAACTGTCTAATATCGGAAAGTTTCAGACGCTTGCTTGTCATAATTGGAATCTGTTTCTCAGATGACCCAACAGGTTAAATGCAGTCTTTATTGAAAAACTCTAACAGGACAGAATGGAAGTAGGACTGAACTATACAATGTATTTAAGTCGAACGCGCGAACCTCACAGCAACTACCGAGCCGACTGACCGCCTGGGCATCGCCGGGACAATAATGTGTGCTAGTTACAACACAAGTAATTGTAAGTTTCTCGAAAAATACTTAAACAATCACAAATATATTATATTCCTGTTAAAGCTCATCAAAAGGCAAACACGTTGTGATATAATGTCTGTAAGCACGTCTATTAAATAAAAACACCTAAACAAAAACTAGCAACACGATTCGAGTAGAGGCTTCAGGCCGTTGAAATCGCTCCTTTTGTGTTCTAATTATAAAAGAAAATACAATATTTTTACTATCTATGATAAGAGAATATATTGTTCTTTTACCATAAAGCACCAACACTTTATTAGAGGGCGGTGATAATCTGAAATTTCATGGATTAATGAGGGCCACAAATACAAGTTTAATGAGCCCTGTTGTAAAATCGAGGCTCAGACTAAAGGGAGTGGAGGGGGGAATGTAGGGCGCGTCTAGATCCGAGCGACCCGAACCTGTCGTTAAATGTACACTATGGTCAGCAGCTTCGGCAGCTAAGGAGAGTAAGGAGTTCGACAATAAAACCGACTAAGCATGCATAAAAGCAAATGGCGTAGGAAAACCGCAAAATATACACATACGATTGATGCAGCTACAAGCTAAAAATGGTCTGCCAGATCTAGATAACAGGAGTTTACGCTTGGGAGTAATATTTTCGAATTTCATGCTCTGTTCACTCTGTTGTGATGAAAATTTTACTTTATCTTACACTACGTACAAGACGTAGGTAGATTCTGTGATAGTGCTTGCAAGCCTTGCATGTATACTTAGGTTTACTGACTGATACTTACGAACTATCGCTTAGATCGAAAAGTTTAGAAGCACACCTATTATTAAAGATGTACATTTCAGCTACTGAAAAACCCTACATCTAGGCCTAATTATGTAATTCGATTAGTAAGAACACTAGAATCACAAGAACAAACACACAATTTATAGGTCTGTGATGCAGTAAAACAATTCAACAGACCAAACTGTAGGAGGGGATGATTGTATGTATCATACCACCCACTTAAAACGAAGAGGGGATGTATCCCCCAGGATTTATGCCCCTGATTGTATAAGCAAGTTTATTTGTACATTAGTACTCTCTCGTAACGAAAAGGCATAATGAATTATTTCCCGTCGAAACGTTATTTGGAAACTTAGGCCTACAACAACGTAAAAGTGAACGCAGTTTACAGAAACGTTATAGAGGAAGTAAACTTATAATTACATGGACTAGACTTCGGATATTATTCCCGCCAAATAATTTAAAATAACCCGCCTAACGAAATAACACGTCACATCAGCAATGTTAGGCAATCGTAGGCATGGTGGAATTAGAGAGAAACAATCCTGAGAAACAGTTTTAAACCATAAAAACATATTTTTTACCATTTCGTAAATGATTTGAAGCTTAACTTTTTTAACCACAGACAAACTAAATTTTTAAATGCTTTGCTAGTTAAACAGATCATGAATAAAACGCGTCTTAGTAGTTTTGAAAGTACTCGAAAGGAAAATATCGCTTCTTAGTGTTGCTTTTCGTTGAACAGTTTGTCTTCAAATCTCAATTCCTGAGGCTACCCATTGACAGGTTAGTTTAAGAAGACGTGTTATCTTTCTTGGAGGATTCTTCACGTGAAATTCAAATATATCAAATTTAGTACATTTAATGTTTCTGTGCAAGACACGCACTTAAAAAGGTAAGAAACTAAGATATCAACTAACCCTAAATAATTGTTTTAGTGTAAGAAATAAAAGATGCCTCAAACGGTTGCTAAGGCCTACAACCTAACGTTTTTCACTCACTGAGGCATTTGTTTTCTCATACACTTTAAACAATAAATTTTACTTTTCCGATTACTTTTGTTTGTAACGTAATTACTTCGTAAGTTACTTAGTTTTTCAGAGCAGAATCTGAGACACTTTGCAATATTATGTTGTATATAAGTTAACCTGGTTCATATGAAGTCGGGAAAATCACAGTTTGAAAACATATATTAATATTTTTTGTGTGTATTCATAAAAGTTAGTTATACCACTCACACAAGCCTAAAAAGTGTACCTAACGCTACATTATATATAAACACACCTGTCGAGTTAACATATTGACTGTGGTGTTTGATCAAAAAGTATGCCAATGAATTTTAACGAAGAAATCCGGTTCGTAATCTGGAACTGATCTTATGTGAGGTCAGATTAGGCAGCACGTTCCTCAGGTCAGACGAAAAGCCATGTTATTCCGGTTGTGGTAAGTCAAGCGAGTAACCTTGTTCGCCATCTCTTTGTATATATATCCTTGTACAACAGTTGTGTATGTCATATACTTTTCATACAGTGTTACGTATCGTGCTATTATTGCAGTAAATAAATAACTTACAAATGTGTTTATATATATATTACCTTACGTTGTATTCGGGTATTTAAAAATAAAATTGTGACTTTTCCCTCTGTGGCTTTATTTCCGGCAACCGGTTAATATACGTTTTCTTATTGTTTAGCAAGATCAGCTTACATCTGTTCAATTTTTTTCAGAGCTACCCGTGTGGTATTCTATTTGTGCAATGGTTAGTAAACAGTAGTGTAAAGGGTTGGATGGGAAAAATTCAATATTCAGCAAATTTGCCTTTCATTACCCAACATACCTCTCCCACCTCACACACACAAACACTCCCCACTGAAGTGGTTCTGGTGAAAAAAGTTTGGTTTTGTCGTCACCCGGCAACAGCGAAGCCAGGCTACAACATATAGCTGTGTGAAGTACCTAGCTTGCCTTTGATACATCAAATTTTCGGATTCACAGTGTTTGCCATGGTGGAAATTATTATCATTATTTTAAATTAATGTTATTCATCTTCGTACATTAAAGTAACGATACTTTACAAGGTTTCTTACGTTAGCTTCCAAAACTGTTTACATTTTATATTCCAAACACAGCATAATTCTTTACTTACCCTCCATCCAGTGGCTCCAAACGTTTTGGAAACACTTCCAACAGTGATGGTTCGTTCCCACATTTCTGGAAGGGTTGCTACATGAAGAGAGTTAAGCAATTTTTACAATTACTAGATGCTTTTTATACGTTTTACAATAAGTTATTTGCTACACAATATTTATACGTTATTTTGAAACGATTCTGAATTAGCGAGACACGTGATAGTCACATCAAATATACAGTTGGAACGGTATGTATCAGGAATACATTTTGACATTGCTTGGCGTTTTGTAGGTTGTGCGACGTCACTGAAAACTGATAACTTATAGGAAAGTAATGTAAAATGTCTGTAATGATTGCATGTTACACCAAGGAAACATCTAGACATACCAAAGAAATGTCAAGGTGACCCTTGTATACTATGAAGCTAACGTGCCGATACCATGATACTACAAGAAAACATCATCTTTGTACCGACTGGATGACATCAAGACCAACATCATATCCAGGTCAGTATCCAGTTCTTCTGCAATAAACGAATGAATACAAAGAGGAACAAATGCTATACTATTGTAACCACAAACACATGTCCTTGAATTACTCAAACAGGTCTTGTGCATCTGTCATCCAGACATGTTTGATGATGGTGTTTTGAATGCACTCATCTCAGTGTATTGTACAAAATACTCCGATAGTGTCAGTTGTACTGCAGGGTAACAGTCCATAGCTAATTCAAAAGTCCAGAACACCATCACCGGTAAGAGAAGAACTTTACGTGCCACTATTGAGGCCGTAATATCATACGTACAGAAACTATATTAATTAAATGTTCCCAACCACATTGTTCGAATCCCGGTTGCACCAAACATGCTCGCCCTTTCAGCCATTGGGGCGTTACAATGTGACGATTTTTTACACTATTCGTTGGTAAAAGAGTAGCCCAAGAGTTGGCGGTGAGTGGAGATGACTAGCTGCCTTTACTCTAATCTTACACTGCTAAATTAGGGACGGTTAGCGCAAGTAGTCCTCGTGTAGCTTTGCGCGAAATTCAGGAAGAAAAACCAACCAACCATGTTGTTTAATTTCAATTGTTCATTAACATATGTTAATGATACGCATGTTAAATCTAAGATAATCTAGATGGCAAAACTAAATATTTTAATATCAATATTTGACTCTATACCAATCGTTTAGTTACATTCATACATTAATATATTGTGTTTACTGGACGATGTTAAACAGATCGTTTAAAAAGCAAAATATCTCTAACGAAACGAGTAACTTTAGAACTTGTTTAGGCTTAAATTTGAAATGTAATAGATATTAAACCAATTTACTGTAACCCAAACGTTGACTCGAGTAATTAAATTGAAAATAAATGTTAAAGTATTCATAGGAGAAAAACTATCTAAAAACAAAGTATCAAATACTTTATGTTAAAAATAGTAATAGAAATAGAATAAGTAAATCAGTAAGTCACGTGACAAAAAGAATGATAAATTCTGAGAGGAACAAGATGTATCAGAACTACAGTTTGACATCGCTTAGCATTTTGTAAATACTAGATACTATGAATCCCCAAATTTAACCACTTTCTGAAAGGGAGAATGAACTATATATTAATGATATTACATACGAAAACACAGTTGACTCATGGACTTCTGAACAATTGGATTGTAGAAACAGGCACGAAGAAATAGTCATTCTCGTATACTAGATGAATTACGGAAAACATGCTGGCAAAAAGCGTGTGTTTTAGATACGACGGACTTCTGCTGCGGGGTATTGTGTTGTTGTTTTTTTGAATTTCGCGCAAAACTACACGAGGGCTATCTGCGCTAGCCGTCCCTAATTTAGCAGTGTAATACTAGAGGGAAGGCAGCTGGTGATCATCATCCACTATCAACTCTTAGGCTACTCTTTTACTAACGAAAAGTTGGATTGACCGTCACATTATAACGCTCCTACAGCTGAAAGGGCGAGTATGTTTGATGTGACGGGAATTCGAACCCACAACCCTCAGATTACGAGTCGCACGCCTTAACACGCTTGGCCATGCCGGGCCAGAATATTGTGAAAATGCAAAGTCGTCAGATAGAATATAATTAGACGTAGTCACGTGAACTATATATATTGGAATGGTGAAGCTGTTTTTATATAACATATTCAACCACTTTAGAACACAAAAGTACTAACCCATTCGAATGTGTTCAGAGCCTGAGAATACAATGTGTTCATAAACTTCGTCCATTAAACATATAACATTGTGTTTCTTGCAAAGTTCTGATATCAACTGCAGCTCTGAGCGTGTGAAGACCTAAAAAACAGAAAACCAAAACTTTATAATGTAAACAAAAATACTAAACACTATTTCATAAAAATAATAACATTTGTTACAGTTCACTTGGAACCAAACATCTTATGTTTTATAATATTAATATTTTTTTTTGTAAAAAACAAACAGTGGACAGAAGCAAGTATACATTTTGTAATTTTCATTTCAAGTAAAATGAATGTTCTGTACGATATGGAACTGTAAAAAAAATTGCCTAATCATATTGTAAATGTTTATTGTTTATTTATTTCAAATAATACATCTAATGGTATGTCAACTGTACTGACAAATGAGAGAGTTTAACTGGAATAATAACAGATTTTAGTTACGGTTTATGATTAATAACTTTAGTAACATAATTTTATTTTGGTATTTTCTAAGCATAAAATTTACAATATATGCAAACTTTTTAGTTTATCATACATACAACAATTACGTTAAAATGAAGTATCAATTGTTAAAGTATACCTGGCATGGCAAGGTGGTTAAGGCATTCAACTCTTAACCTGAGGGTCGCGGGTTCGAATCCCCGTCATACCAACATGCTCACCCTTTCAATCTTGGGGGCGTTATAATGTTACGGTCAATCCCACTATTCGGTGGTAAAAGTAGCCCAAGAGTTGGCGGTGGATGGTGATAACTAGCCGTCTTACCTCTAGTCTTACACTGCTAAATTAGGGACGGCTAGCACAGATAGTCCTAGTGTAGCTTTGCGCGAAATTCAAAATGAACCAATTTTAAAACACTTCATTA
Source organism: Tachypleus tridentatus (assembly GCF_004210375.1). Lineage (NCBI taxonomy): Eukaryota > Metazoa > Arthropoda > Merostomata > Xiphosura > Limulidae > Tachypleus > Tachypleus tridentatus. The sequence goes on from NC_134826.1 coordinate 139,233,623, forward strand.
ATACTGAAAATTCGGAAAAACATTACATTTGAGTCATACATACACACTTACGTATCCTGAAAAGAAAAATCCATTTTTATATTGCATCGTGTAACAATGGAAAATCCATAAAACTCTTATGTTACAACTATAAGTAACTTATCGTAACACTACTCTACATGGTTGTTCAAAGCGATTTATGACGGTTTCATGTTATGGTTATAAGTAACTAAGTCGTATTACACGGTTTATCAAAGGGATGGTTTCATGTTATAAGTAATTCATCGCATGTGATTCCCTCCACTCTATCTGTATTTTGTTCTTCTTTGGTTTAGTTAAACAGCCGATCAACATTCCAATATACCAAACAAATTACATTAATACTGTTTGTTTGTTTGTGAATTTCGCGCAAAGCTACTCGAGGGCTGTCAGTCCCTAATTTAGCAGTGTCGGACTAGAGGGAAGGCAGCTAGTCATCACCACCCAGCGCCAACTCTTGGGCTACTCGTTTTCCAACGAATAATGGAATTGACCGTAACATTATAACGCCCCCCACGGCTGAAAGGGCAAGCATATTTGGTGCGACGGGGATTTAAACCCGCGACCCTCAGATTACGAGTCGAACGCCTTAACCCACCTGGCCATGCCTGGCTTCCCTTAATGTAACTAAAACTATGTGCAAGCTAATAGACACCTATCAACCTTCTGATTATTCTCTTACCCAATTAAATATTTTCAATAAGACTCCATATGCATTTCGAGTCCGTAAGCTTCTAGAAACATCTTATTTCAAATTTTGAATACAATAAAATATAAGCTGTTATTAAAACATAAGTTAAAAACCAAATAGATACTTATATCTCGAGTACTAGAGATAATTTCACAGTTTATTACAATTTGATAAATTCTTTAAGATTTAACATCAAACTTCAAGTTTCATCAAGTTGAAAGCACGTGTCTGTTATATATAGCATTGGACGTGTGGCTGATTTAATAAATATACGTGGTTATTAAATATCATGGAGATACGTCTAGAAAACACTACTTTTCATGTCATACGCTTCATCATAAAATGCTTTCTCTGCACAACAGTGAACTGAGAACATTATTTCTATTATTTTTCAACACTTGTTTTTGCCTTTTCTTATTCAAAGTATTAGAAAATACTATTAGCTACTAAATGTTTTGTCAACGTACAACAGTGGCCAATTAGTGTTTCAGTTAGTTCCAGTTAATGTAATGAGAATATATTTGATTTTTTGACTAACGCTTAGGAAATCAATCAGTTATATCTAGTGATAGGTGGTTGATTATGAGTTTTTTTTTTTAAACAAGCCTTTAAACAAACGGCGAATTTGGCTTCTTAAAGAAAAAAACTTAACTACAGGAAAGTGACAGTGCAGAACAAAACAATGAGGTATTTTAGTTTTGGTAATTTAATAACAGGAACAGAAGTCACCAATATTACTTAATTTGAAAATTTTTAAACAAGAATGCTTGTTAGCTACTTCTAAAAGACGGAATTCCTTTATTTTTGTTGGAGTGGTATTCACCGAATAATGGAAACCAACGTATGGGATTACTTGGCTTGGTCCAGCATCCGTTCTAATAAAATGGGGTTTTTAAAACTAGTTTAGTGTCATTTGATAGCTCTATGCAACAGTACTTTAGCTGTAGACCTTTTCAGTAACAATTATATTCACATAATTGCTGAATGGTAACTTGCAAGTACATCATTAAGATGTTGTAAATACTGTGATGATGTACTGATCTTTCATCACATTATTTGAAGTCTGCATATATATCTCAAATCACTGATTTGAACGATGTTCGGTAATGGACCTTGTCAACGACTAAAGAATGGATCTGAGGCGAATATCGATAAATGTTGACACTACAACGTGAATATAATCTATGTTCACAACCATTTAAACCACAGTGATCATCTTTGTGGAAGCCAAGAGAAAATAAAGAGCTGATCCAAGGATATAGATTATAATAACACAATATAATTATAATGAAAGTTCAAATAGTCACATCCTGTTGGTACAGCAGGATATATATTATGATAACACAATATAATTATAATGAAAGTTCAAACAGTCACATCCTGTCGATACAGCAGTTTAAGCTCACCTCAATGGGAAAGTGATGGAAAGTTTGCTGTGATTATTACTACAGTGTTTTAGTATAACACTCTTACCGTTAAGTCTTTCTTCCCAACAAGGTCACGATGAAACATTACCAATGTTTTATTACATGTAAAATTAAAACTTATTCAACTTATTTTAATGAATTAAATGGGTCAAAAACTTACGAGAATACAAAGGGCATCAGCCAATACATAAACTGCGATATAATAACCTTTATTAGGTTCAACACTGTACAGGGTGGCCCGTAAGTCCCTACCCATCCATATGTTATTATTATGTTACATTCAATTACGCATGCATTATAAATTTGTTTCTTTTTTTCAGAGAAATATCGCCGATGTAAGTCCATTTACACTTGAAAATGTCTTACAGAACATGGCGTCGCATAATATTATGCAGCGAGAATGAGGGACAGCACACAGATACACTGGATACATAAGATATATGGATGGGTAGGGACTTACGGGCCACCCTGTATGTAGATCACAGCAGATAAAATCAACCTTCAGAAGTTTCAGAATCTATTTTGTTATTACACTAGATATCTTAGACTCTTATATTACCAATAAAAAGCAACACATACCTTCCCCAAAGGGTTGTGAGGAGTATTGACAATAATGACTTTGGTTTTTTCTGTAAACTTCGAAGCTAGTTCTTCAGGATCCAGTATCCAATCTGCACTTGACAAGGTGCCCTCTAATTTCTTCTGAAAATGCAAATTTTAAATACATATCGTATTTGGTGTCTGTATGTCTACAAGTGTTTCTTGAATATAATTTTAAAAATACAAGAAAATTGGAACTGATTTACTATTACTTTGTGGGTTGTTGTTGTCTTTATTTCAATTCAGTTTATAGATTTGTCATTCTCGTAACAAACACGTGTTCTTACAGGTGAAATTAATTTGTTATTCTTATTTATTTCGAACAACAGCCGAGTACTTATATATATATATATATATATATATCAAATGAAGTCTGAGTTTTAAATTTTGAAACTAATCCAATACTTCTAGAATTATTATAACTTCTATCCTTGGTTAACAAGAGAGTTATATCTTTTTACCCTCTAAATGTCTCTTCCTCGTCTTCCTTTGTCTTTTGGAATTTTTTATATTGCACTGTTATAAATCTCGCTTTCCGTGAGATTACATAAATCTATATTATGTGTTCTCAACCTCTCTATTTGCTGTGACTGTAAGGCTGATCTTGCTCAAAATAAAGATAAAGTAGGATAATACTTGACACCTGTTGTTAATGAAATATATCTGATTATGAAGACTTTAGACGAGATTCAGTGCTGCTAGTTGCATAACCCACAGCTAATCTTAACTTGGCACATAGTTGGATTTTCTCTTAGTACTTTGAAGAATTAAAAGTCTTAGTCTCTGTGTAGCCTTGCTGTTGTGGCAGGGTATTTGATTACATTAATTTTGTAATTACATACTTAATAAAGAATAAAAGAATTAATTTAGATTCAGTGTTAAATTATTATCTATTTGGTTTTCAGTATACATAAATTTATTACCCGTAGTTTTTATATGTGTTTTTTATACACACTAAATTTATTTCTATGAACACGCAATTGGTTCCTGCCAATGGTAACTGAAACAATGTCAACTAAGAGGTACAGACTTTAAAAGCACGACTGTCTTGATTCCGAGCTCTATTTGTGATCGCAATGTAAGACATACGTTCCCCAAGAAATCACTTCCCATGCTGTATGTATTTTTTAATCTCTGCAAAAGATTTAGGAGTCAACGTAGAATGGATTTAGTATTTCCATTGGTACAGTTCAAATTTCAATCGAATGTTTGCTCCACCGTGGATGAAACCTTTTTAAAACTCTCGAATCTTCATGCATTCACTAGTTCGATATTTAGTAGATGAAATACCCTTCGCATATGTTAATTTGGATCATAACTTACCCATACCCAAGATATGTTTCTCCCCAAAATCTTGGCCTAACTCGAGATCCAACAGATGATTTATCTATCAACGACTTCCAAACGACCAGTGTGAGACCATACAGAATCTCTATTGAGCAACAGAAACTCACAAAATTCATTGAAGCAAATGCATATGAACTAATAATTACCCTTAATATTCGATCTTCGGATAATGTTATGTGCTGTTCTGGATTGTCTGTGGTTATTATTAAACACAGAGATACACAATGGACTATCGGTTATAGAAACATGGCGTATAATGTCTTAAGGCTGCAGACTTACCACTCAGGACCAGCAACAGGTGTTTTAATTTCTCAGTATAAAACATGATGTCACAGCACACGAGATTTAAATATAACACTATGAGTAGTTAATTTGTATGGTGTTCTATCAAAAATACAGTTGCTAGCTTGGACATTAGTTTCTAGCAGCAAAGTTTTTGTTTATAATAATTCAAGCCACCTTCTAGAAGTACCTTCTTAGAAATAACCATTTTATGAGCAACGTAGAATACGATGAATTAATTAGAATACGGCCCAGGTTGACGATTATCGGGGACAAATAAAGTGGTTGAAAACACTGCACATAAAAGGCAAAATTATTTTTATCGTAGTCTGTACAAGAGATACAAATAACTGGAAATAAAGGAAGCCAATAAACAAATCAAAGGTGTAAGTCATCTCCCAAGAAGGCAATCGTAAAGTTACAGACGCATATTACTAATGAACTCTTAACTTACTGGTTTCAATCTAATAAACACTGGAACACCGTTAGCAATTTTGACAAAATATTGGTAATCTGGAAAAAATGGTTCCATGATAATGACCTGAAATGAAAACAGAAAGTTATATTTTTTTAATTCATAAACTTCTATATACGTCTTAAAATTAAAAAAATATATATTCGAAACAAAAACACGTCTAATTAAATATTCTCAGTTTTCAATAAGATTATTATTATAGTTTTAGTTGGATCAAAGTCATTCACTTTTTGTCATCAAGAGATAAGAAAGGTCATGTTTTGTAGTTGAGCACAAAATTCCACAATTGGTTATCTGTGCTTAGCCGACCACAAGTATCGGAACTTGATCTCTAGCGATATAATTCTGTAAGCATACCGTTCAGCAGCTGGTAAAGAGAAGAATTCTTTTATCAGACTTTCCACTAACATAATTTGTTTGCTTAAAAAAAAAAAACACGTTGGACTATTTGCCGTGTTCGATTGTTTTGGGTTTTTTTAATTTCGCACAAAGCTAAACGAGGGCTATCTGCGCTTAAAGAAGATGTCACCATCACCCGGTATTCCAAGGTGGTCACCCTCCCAAGTACTAACCTGCCCCGACGTTGTTTAGCTTCGGGGATCGGACGAGAACGCCGTGTTCGAACCGTTAATTTTAGCGTTGTGAAGGTGTAAACTTATCGCTGTTCCATCGGGGAACTTCTACTAATAAAAAATATAGAAAGTGATTTTTTTTTAGTTCTAAGCTGCTAAGGTCAATATTAACAGACTCTAGGCTTCGTTCTTTAAAATCAAATAAAAATAACTTTATACTACAGTTAAAAATGTCTTAACAGTTACTAGCATAAAAGGTTTGTGTTAACAAGTGTTAAAATGTTAAAAAAGCTTCAAAGAAATACAAATATTTTGCTAAATTCATAACTAATGTTTTCAAAGTTACACATACCTCATCCCCCGGGTTTACCAATGAAGTAATAGATGAAGATAATGCTGCACGTCCACCTGCAGTAACTAAAAGTTCTTTCGTTGGTTGAAGTTCACGACCCAGTTGCTTTGAATATAATTTGCTTAGAGCGTTTTTCAACCGTGGGTGACCCTATAATAAAAAAAGGATACAGAGAAATATAAAGCTATGAATAATTAACAACTTCTAACAGAAGAACTAGTAAAATTACAATTATTAATACTAATCCTAGTAATAATAACACATTGTCATAACATAAAAGACTGTTTAGCGTAGGTAGTGTTAATTAATTACTTTGTAACATATGTTTCATAATTGTTTAGTGAGTTTTTATAAAAAGAGTTAAAGCAGACGATTGTTGAAGGTTGTATTTATAATTCACGGGTGTTGAGACTAGAATGTCGCTTGCAATTCGTTGTCGTCGTCGAGAATACACAGCAGACGATTAAATGATAAACATATAAATGGTGTGAGACGAGCAGAAACAGCAGACAGACAATAGCAGAATAAAGTCACAGCAAGGAAAAATATGGTGTGAAGTTAACTGTCGTAGAATTGATGGGTCTAACGTTTAATATGTAAGAATAAGATTAACAGTATAAAAGGAGACGACATGAATAATATATTTTGTCACCCAGAGTCAAGAGTAATACTGAGGTAAGTCGTGTCTCATCGTAAATGAATTACACACAGAATAATAGTGCAATAGAAACACAGAAAGATACTTCGACTTGTCATCTGAAATTCTAAAGCAACTGAGTAGGCCTAATGGACCTTTGACAAGAGGAAGAGAACTATGTCTAGCGTTTACAATATGTTTGTAATCTCTGTAAAGAATTTATTGTACATACATTTAACTTGTTTCTAATATATATATATATATATTATTTTTGAAAAAAAGGTGGAGTGCATACTTTTCATTTCTCGTTGGATTTATCGCCAACAAGTCACAGACGCTTGTTGTAGAAAAATTCTAAGCCTATATTTATACTGCAAAGAAGCATAAGTAAAAACTTTAATTGATAATTAGCGAACATAACATAACATCTGACACACACATGATACATGATTAGGCTTCTCTATTTCAACGTTTCCACAAACCATAATTACACACAAATTATAATAATTAGAAGAGTGTAACTGTTTACACACATTCACAACAGACAACAAGCCGTGTTTTTAATTTGGTCTTCTCACAGCACTTAGTACTACTTACAAAACTGTGCTTTAGTTTTCGTGTAAAATCACAACAAAAAAGCCATGCCTAATAAGAATTTTTTTCCATAAAGTTATTAATTATGAGATAATAGTTAAACGACCACCTGAAGTTGGCCCTTAAACTTACCGTTGTTTGGGCATACTGATGTAAAAGAGGATTTTTATCTGTCGCAACATCAACCAAGGCTTTAATAAGGAAATCTGGAAGTAGGGAATCCTGAAAACCTGTTCCAATGTCTACTAACTTCATGTCCGTAAGAGCGTTGAATATATCAACTCTAAAACACAAAATATTTAACTTACAATAATGTACAAGTTTATCATAGCACTTCACTAATTATGTGTTTTGAGTTTGTTTTTTTCCCCTTTGGAATAAAACTTTTGTAGCTGAAAATGTTAGAAAAAGCATTGAAATTGACACATTGTTTATTTTTCAGCTTTTAAAGACCATAATTGTTTTTCTTAATTAATTTAAAAATTTGGAGGAAATTCAACACACGGTCACAAATTATCAAGTGATATTTTTCTTTAAATCTAATTTAAATGTAAAGTCGTGCATCATTGTAACACATCATTGCCTTTAGCTTCTGTATCAGCCATCAATGACAAACATGTGATTTTCACATTCTCGTGTAAAATTTTTTTTATATGCAAGTATCTTTACAAAATCGCCGTCAGTACAGTGTGATGTCGTCATTAAAACATCAAAATAGAAAGAATTTGCACCCTATGAAGGAATTAGTATCAAATATGTACATGATGGTGGTTGAAGTTTGAGACAAATTGTAAAAACCTTTGATCGTTCGTGAAATACTGTGAAGTACACATTGCACAGATGTAAAGAAACCTAACTGTGTGAAACCAGACAAGGGAGGAGTCAGAGGGTTTGTTTTGAATTTCGCGCAAAGCTACACGAGGGCTATCTGCACTAGTAGTCCCTAAGTTAGCAGTGTAAGACGAAAGGGAAGGCAGCTAGTCATCACCCCAACAGCCAATTCTTAGGCTACTCTTTCACCAACGAATAGTGAGAATGACCGTCACATTATAACACCACCACGGCTGAAAGGGAGAGCATGTTTGGTGCGACCGAGATTCGAATCCACAACCCTCAGATTACGAGTCGAACGCCTTAACCCGCCGGGCCATGAGTCAGAGGGAGAAAACAAATGACAGAAAGAAATGCTGGTAATCCGAAAATCAGTTTCCTGAAAAACCGGACAAGAATTGAGAAAACCTTGCTAATAGTGGTACTAATAGAACTTTATGTGGTCTTTTGAAAATGGTTGTAGCAGCGAAGCTCTTACTGTGCAAAGAGATTTGCTTTTATTAAATAACGTATGTGTTGATCTTTTGAGCAGTGTCAAAAAGTGCTTTGGGCAGACAAAACAAAATATGAATCTCTGCTTGGTTGTAAAGGGAGTGTTTTGTAGCAAGAACCATATATGCGAAAGCTACGTGATAGTTTGGGACAGTATACCTGGTGTTGGCCACCTTCACAAAATTAATGGAAACAGGCATCGTACAAGTACCATAGTATATAAATTCACCACGTTATACTATGGAAATAAATTGCTTGAGAAGTGTTTAATATTTCAAGAAGGAAATGGCTTCAAACATACTTCTAAGAAACGGCAAACTTCTTTGTCAAGAGACCTCAAAAACTATACCGGTCACCACTAAGTCCAGACCTTAGCCTCGTGGAACAAATATGGACTCCATGCATAACAAAAGTGCCAGCTTTACTAAAAAAATTCTTTGGAGAGTTTCAAGAAATAATCAAACTATACCAAAGACTTTAAGAAATTACAAAGACATAATGCCATGAAGATGTCAGGCTGATATTACAAAGACATAATGCCATGAGGATGTCAGGCTGATACTGATGCTAAAGATGATGACACCAGTAAATAAACATAAATATATTATTTGTTTACTGCTTTAATAGTTGTTTCGCGTAAGATTAATTTGTGAAAATTACAAGTAGATTTCTGTACTAAATCATTGACTATTATTTTATGTAAGGCTCACAAAATGGACATTGTTGAGGTGTTTTAATAAATTTCCACACTAGTGTATAATAAAAAAAAGTAATTCAAGTTCCATTTGTATAAACTTTGGGTATAGAAAAGCCAGATAAGAAATAAACATGCAGCTGCAACTTAAATAGCTTTTATGGACTTCTTTTACTTGTCCAGGTCTGTCATAGCCGGTTGGTAAATGTGCTGGACTCGTAATGAACAACAATATTTGTAACTCGATTTTCACTCGATGCTGAGTACAACATTATTCATGTCAAGAATTAAGAGTGGGGCCCGACAAGGCCTGGGGGTTAGGGTGCTCGACTCGTAAGCTGAAGATCGCGGGTTCGAATCCCCGTCATACCAAACCTGCTCGTCCTTTCAGCCGTGAGGGCGTTATAATGCACAGCCAATCCTACTATTCGTTAGTAATATAGTAGTCCAACAGTTAGCGGTGGGGGGTGATGACCAGCTGCCTTCCTTCTAGTTCTACATTGTTGAATTAGGAACGGGTAGCGCAGATAGCCCTCGCGTAAATTTTCACGAAATTCAAAATAAAAAAAAATATTTAGTTGTCCAGCCTAAAGTGTAAGTGTACCGCAAAAGTGATTTGTATATCAATTATGTTTACACTGTTGTCACGTAAGTTGCTAAGGAAAAACAAGTGAGAATGAAGTTAAGCCTAATCACAATGATTGTAAGGTTTATTTTGTTTTAAACGTGGAAATATTACAGCAACGATTGTTCGAGCATCCTAGTCACTTGGTCATACCAGGATTCTGGCTCTTTAGATGTGTGAAATATATAAATATCTTTCTTGAAGTCTTGTCATGGTTTGGGACCACTTGGAGCTCTTTAGACTTTAAGACTCACTTTAACTGGACAAATACTCTTCATTAATGAATTATCAGATCTTCATAACAAAGAATTAAGGCGATTGGCAAAGGTGGTGTATGTAACAGGCCTGAGGGGGCCTATCCTCCTTCCAATCCGCCTTCCTAATGTCATTATTCTCACCAACTCACAAATATTATACACTACACATGGAGAAACAGACAGTGAGATCGAAAGAGGGCTCCTGCGAGTGATTGAGCAAAGTATATTCCCAATTATGAGAAATCTTCCCTTATATAAATGCACACGAAAACTGAGGGGGCCTATCCCCCTTCCAAAATTAACCGCCTCCCTCACCAACTCAAAAATATTATACAGTACACATGGAGAAACAGACAGTGAGATCGAAAGAGGGCTCCTGCGAGTGATTGAGCAAAGTATATTTCCAATTATGAGAAATCTTCCCTTATATAAATGCACACGAAAACTGAGGGGGCCTATCCCCCTTCCAAAATTAACCGCCTCCCTCACCAACTCAAAAATATTATACAGTACACATGGAGAAACAGACAGTGAGATCGAAAGAGGGCTCATGCGAGTGATTGAGCAAAGTGTATTCCCAATTATAAGAAATCTTCCCTTGTATAAATGCACACGCACACCCGGCAAAAGAATCGACTCATAAAAAATGAAGACTATGCTTTCGCTTAAGGTGATTGGAATTTATTGTTATATTGTGTTTTTTTTCATAGCTTCAGTATTTAAAGTTTCAACATGTTATTTAACTTTTTTTTCTTTTTTTTTAGTTTATATTTAAAAAAAATATATTCATAACATTTTACGTACAATATACTAAACAATATCAAAATCATAAAACTTACGTTTCGCTATACTTGATTTCTTTGAGACGGTCTGCCATAGCTTTACTGGATGCAGTAGCCTGTGAAAAATTGTTTGGCAAACTTTGTTAGCATAAAAAGGTGGACAAGGAACAATCAGATTCATATCAGTAAATGATTTGTAAAAATAAAATCTTAGAACACGGTTTCAGAAAGCACAAGTAACAGGAAATACAGTGTAAAACACAGCGAAACATTCAGTGTAAAATAGACTACAGATCATCACGAAGACTTGTTTGTTTGTTTTGAATTTCGCACGAAGCTACACGAGGGTTATCTGCGCTAGTCATCCCTAACTTAGCAGTTTAAGGCCAGAGGGAAAGCAGCTAGCCATCACCACCCACCTCTAACTCTCGGGCTACTCTTTCACTAACGAATAGCGGGATTGACCGTCACAGTATAACACTCCCACAGCTGAAAGGGAATTCGAACCCGCGACCCTCAGATTACGAGTTGAACGCCTTAACCCATCTGGCCATGCCGGGCCCAACATAAAGATAAAATTGTATGATGCGAAATAAACACGAATTTCAGATGAAAAAAGTAAAATTAAACCTATTTCCAAACAAAAAAAAAAACAGTGAAAAAGTAAACAGAAGAGGATGCGAAAAAAATTGTTTATGAAATCTTAAGAATTGGTTTCGTAAAAATCTAATAAAAATCGAATTTTATTCCGAAAAATACACACATACACACAAGTGCTACACATGAGACAAAAAATTGAAAGAGATAAATAAGAAGAGAAATGATGCACACGTAGTACAAAAAATTAAATTACTAATAATAAAAGTCGATGGCCCGACATGACCAGGTGGTTAAGTCATTCGACTCGTAATCTGAAAGTTGCGGGTTCGAATCCCCGTCACACCAAACATGCTCGTCCTTTTAGCCGTGGGGGCGTTATAATGTCACGGTCAAATCCATTATTCTTTGGTAAAAGAGTAGCCCAAGAGTTGATGGTGGGTGGTGCTGACCAGCTACATTCCCTCTAGTCTCACACTGCTAAATTAGGGACGGCTAGCGCAGATAGCCCTTGTGTAGCTTTACACGAAATTCAAAACAAACAATCTAAAAAAAAAAATTCTTTTTCGTGGGCAGAAAGTGTTATTTCCCAATTGCTTATACCAAAAGTAAATGGAAAAGACCTCTTTTCCTCTTCAAACTTTGATTTTGTGACCTGGAGGATGATACGTGAAAGTGATTTACATTACAGTCGCAAATCTCGAAAAGCTACTCACTTCTAAACATTTTTGTATAACTTTAGTATAAATACGTGTAAATCTTGATTCATTTATTATTTTATCCAGACCTTAAGTGAATGAAAATGTGCAAATTTGCCCGTTTTTACATAGAAAATAGGTTAATTTCTAAATTTCATTATCCAGGTCACAAGAGCAAAGTTTGAATGGAATAATGACATTTTCTGAACTTTTACAACATAAGCAATTAAGAAATAACACATACTATCTATTTAAAAAAAAATGTGTTACACGTAGTGTTATAAATTAAGGCAGGGTTTATTTGTTTTAATCTTCAGAAATTAAATGTTGGTGAAAGAAGGTTTTAATAAAAAAGATTATTCCAGTTTATTGGGCAGCTGAGTGCGACTGCGTGGTAAAGTTACACGATTAGATGTTTGTGTGTTGTACAGGATGTTTTATGACCCACATGATCGTTAGAAAAACTTTGAGTCGTTTTTTGTAATAAAACTTAGTTGAAATAAACAACACAAGAGGTCACATCACTCAACCGAACTGTACGCTATAACCAGATATACCAAACATATGAACCACCATATTGTAGCTATCTCATGATGACGATAAAACCACTTGAACGGCTGGTACGTGTATTAAAACTTTAATTAAAATAAAGTACAGAACAACGTTTCGACCTTTTGGGGTTATCTTCAGGTTAACAATGAGAATTTGCAACTGCCGTGTCTTGAGAATACATTTATACTGTGGCTATTTGCTGCCGTCCACAATTTTAACCTAGTAAGCAAATTAAAGGTAGTCTGCACCCCACCTCCTACCCTAGGGGTTGTACGGCACTCGTATACCACATTTACAACTTAATAAACGGAGATATTTTGTGGAATCGCACAGATTCGTAGCTAAACAACTTTTAATCACGATTTATTACGTCGCATACAAGTTGGAGTATATTGCGTAACCTAAAATAACCATCTTAATGTTGGTTATAAATACAAGTTTGTTGTTAAAAGGGTATCTGAACAGAGGACGGAATTCACTATAGCGATTGAAACCAGAATTTTGTGTTTATAAGCTCTTAAGTTTATCGTTGGACAACGATGGACAGTGGTCATAACAAGATCATACGATAATTAAAAAAACATGAATGCCAGGCTTAACTGTCCAAAATCCTTTTTAAACGATTGTTATATAGAAGCTAGTGTTAAAAAATCTATCAAATTGTAATGGAAGATTACAATAATCCAAACTGTTATTACGTATACATTACTGCACAAAGCAATCGTTGTATTAAACTTAAATGAAAATACGATTACAAGTAGTTCAAAACACATTATATTTTTAAAAATCCTACCATATCGGCTTCTCCTTTAAAAAATCAATACAATGTGCAACCGACAGTCAATCTAACACCCTAGAAAACTCTTGTTTAAAAGGCTAGCTTTACATATATATTCAAAATGGAGTCACGTGATAATACAAATTTTGGTATCAGTTACATCACGTGAATTATTTGCACGACTGTAATCATGCTTCACGTGTAATTTCATACCACCAAGTTTAGAGTACAATAATTTATCTGTGTTAATATACATGGTGGCTCGTAAGTCCCTACCCATCCATACGTTGTGTCCAAACAACGTTATAATACTAATGATGAGTTGAAGGCAGCTGTTACCGCGGCATTTGGAACAATAACACCTGCTATGTTGAGGAAAATGTCTCACAGAACATGGCGTCGCATATCATGCAGCGAGGATGAGGGACAGCACACAGATACATAAGGTATACGATGGGTAAGCACTTACGGGCCACCCTGTATAACCACGTGATTATGCTTGATTGAAATTGACTATTTTATTACAAGCTACAGTATTTATAGTAATGAATATTTATATGCAAAAACGGCTCGTTTGGGTTGAGAAAATATTTTACATAGAAGAGCGACAACGTTTCGACCTTCGGTCATCGTCATCGTGAACCTAAATTTTTCAACTAGTGGGTTTCTCGACATCACTGAGTAATGAATATTGTTTTCATAACGGGTATACAACGTTTTCACAATATAGATTTTTCGTATTTAAATCAGAATTGTTGATCAAAACGTCGTGTCTGTTCAGTAATATAACAATACTCAGATCCACATAATTGAACTGAAATATTGTTCGTTGTTAAGGTAAGGTAAAAATATGATTTCATTTACTAGTCCAGTTATGATAACGTTAACTTTATATCATGCATGCTAATAGCAAGTCAAGGACTCGGTAACAAACAGCACTTACGTAAAACCGATGTCTCAGCGAAACTTGAAAAATAAGGTTAAAGTTTTATTTATTACCACGTTTCTTTCATCACTGATGCACCAAATATAATATAAATATTAAAACTGATAGAAATTACGTGTTTATCTGACAGTGTGTTTCGTGTACGAGCTCGTATGGTTACCAAGATGGCAAATTTGTTTGTAACTAAGCGCAAAAATTACAAAATAGGCTGTGTTACGCCCCCCCCCAGGGGTATCGAGACTCCATTTCTGGCGTTACAAGTCCTCAGATAAACCTCTGTGTCACTAGGGGGCAAGTTGATTAGTTTGTTGTTTTAATTTCGCGCAAAGCTACATGAGGGCTATCTGTGCTAGTCGTCCCTAATTTAGCAGTGTAAGTCCAGGGAGTGAAGGCAGCTAGTCATCACCACCCACCACAAACTGTTGGGCTACTCTTTTACCAACGAAAAGTGGGATTGATCGTCACACTTTAACAACCCCACGGCTGAAAGGGCGAGCATGTTTGGTGCGGCGGGGATTCGAACCCGTGATCCTCAGATTACGAGTCGAGCACCTTAACCACCTGGTTATACAAGGCCTGGAGCAGGTTGAAGAAAATTCACGTACTTTTGTTATTCCGAGCAATAACAAAGTAAGCACGCACCCATAAAACATCTTTACAAGATTGATGAGGTTGACGAAACCCATGGGTATAGTTCTAAGGTCGATACATGGTTCAGGTTGTGAAGTTTTGTTTTTCACACTACATTAACTCACACTGACATTTTTGGTTTGTGATGTATTTGTTACAAATTAAGGAAAACTACATTTAGTGATGACTCGTGATTTTCCACAATTTTTTTTCTCATATTTGAACTCTGGCTGCACTCCTACCACTACAGTTCATCTAATATAAACTTTGGCTTCATTAGCTCCTGTCATCGTTTCTCCTGATAGCCTTGACACAAGAACCAAACATCGCCTGGAAACCGCGAATAAAATGGCAGATTCCCACGCAAAAACTAGGTCAATATCTGGACAAGCTGCTTAAACCCACTTTACACTGGGTACATCTGTACTTTATATCATCAACACCAATTCCAAAACCACATTTATTATTGAATCCTGCAAGTTTCAGTTTCTTTTCAGTCAATTAAAACTCTTGAAGAACATAACCACTAGAGACACCCAGTCTTCTTCCCCACAATAAAAGGATTAAATATATATGTCAGAACGGCTGATAAAGTATTAACACTTTTATTGATAAGCAGAGAACAACGTTTCGACCTTCGCAGGTCATCTTCAGGTTAACAAAAAGGTCACATGAAACTCAAGTTCTCATACGTCATTGTTGTTTTTGAAGTTAGGTAAAAACTACACAACAGGCTATCTGCCCACCACCGGTACTAAAACCTGGTTTCTAAGAGGTGCGAGTCCACAGACATTCCGCTGTGCCACAGGGAGGCAGTTCTCATACGAAGTACAAGATGCTGTTGTTTTTGAATTTTGCCAATTCTTGGGCTACTCTTTTACCAACGAAATTTGGTTTGATCGTAACGTAACGCCCCCACAGTTGAAATGGAGGGCATATTTGGTGTAATAGGGATTCGAACCTGCGACCCTCGGATTACGAGTCGAGTACCTTAACCACCTGGCCATGCTGGCCCAACTTGTACAATCACCAGTTCAACACTATCTCATGTTCTCTTCAAACTGAAGAGACCATGCACAATGTCAAAGCTTATAAGTATGTTTGTATTTTAAATATTTCACTGTTAATGTAAGTAAAATACACGTCTTATTATTACAGAAAATCGAGTAGGACCCGTATAAGTGAATATACATACATACTAATATAAATTAGGTAGTTTATTAAAGCTGTAAGAATACAGTATAGACTTTTAATAAAAACTTGTACATAACACAAGCAGACAAAGTTTAAAATAAAGTCTAAATTCAAGAGTTTATAATAATGGATAAATCACCCGAAACGTCTTAAACATAGCACCATTTAATGTCTTTTTAATTTATCAAAACTTTTCACGATAAAAAAAATCTACAGCTTATAATGACAGAGTATAAATTATTTATCTGTTTTCTTAAGTGTAAATAATTCTACAGGAACATTATGACGAGTCATACCAATTTTTCTGGAAGGAAAAAAAAAGGCTTGGTCTATTTCGTAACAATTCGTAGAATTCTTTTCACAAAGTTTACAATCAAATACGAATAATAGACAAAAAAAAATCGCATGAAATGTTTAACATTTTGTTTTAGCTACTTCTATTTGTTGTTAAAAGCTAAACTATACAACAATCCATCTGCTCTTATGTCCACTAGGGTTTTAACATTATTAGCCCTCAAACTTACTGTAGTTACACAGAAAGTCTTCATATTCATGGTAATAATATAACAATTTAAGACTGGAAAAATCATTAGCCCACAAAATATAACTGTAACAAGCTTTTCAAAATCACGAACAATAATAATCAAACCCACGGCACCCATATCACCAAACAACCTTTACTAACAACTCCAACTGACTCGCAAATCAAACACTCTCAACCTCAACCAACACGTACTTACGCGGACGTAACACGCCCGAAAACAACACAAGCATTCAACCCCACAGAATTCACCACAAACTTACTAGCAATGCTAATAGAATTGAGTGATCTCCCCCTCATTCGAATCGAGGCACGAGTCACTCAAGGCTGTTTGCAGCCTTGCAAGTTATTACTTTAACCTTCCTCACCTCAAACCACACCATCTTTCACTCAAAATTCATGCAAGGGAAATAAAACAACACAATGATACAACACATTAAAATCTTACACATCAACTGCCAAGGAAATCTCAAAGACAAAAGGATAGAAATATACAACAAAAACAAACATATAAACGCCAACATAATCATCGTTTCAGAAACACTTTGCACAGAGAAACAAAACACCACAATCCCCGGATTCATCTCACACAGCATACCTCACTCAGAAAACAACAGAGGTATAATAACTTACTTTAGTACGAAAATATCGCATTTAATCTCGATAGAAGATTCCTTTAAATCTGACATTAATGAAACCATTTTTTGTAATATACACTTTAACAACCGGCTAACTATTCCGATTCTAGCCATATATTGCTCACCAACCAAAGATATCGACATTAACTTCCTTCAAAAAATGTGTTAATCGTAAACCCAAACCAATTATTATTGGAGATTTTAATTCACCGCACACAGAATTAAGAGGTAACAGAGACACACGCAGAGGATCGTGCATAAAAAATTTTATCTCTAGCAATAAAATGCACTTAATTAATGACAATACACCTACACATTTCTCAGCCGCTAACGGCTCATACGATGTACTCGATTTCATCATCGCACCCAAGGACATGGTTAACAGAATATCTAACTTTAAAGTGCATCATGAAATCGCCAGTGACCACTTCCCCATATCATGTAAGATAAACCCGCGCCACCCTGCTGTGGCGTACGTGACTCCTTCCGCATACACCTACACTGAAACAGACTGGCTCACTTTTAATGCCTCTCTGGACTCATACCTACCCCATCCAATCGAACATGTAAATAACAAAACAGAACTAGACAACTATGTTGATCAAATTACAGAAGCCATAAAAAACACAATTCCTAAATCAAAAGAAAACAATCACTTATTCAATGGACTCTAACACCAGAAATTCACGCACTAATAACCAAACGCAGACAATTAAGACGAACACACTACATCACACACGATCCACACATTAAAACAGAAATCAATGCAACAAATACAAAAATTAAACAAGAAATTAAAAAAGTCAGAGAAAACAATTGGCATAACTTCTGTAAAAACTTAGAAAAAACCAAGAACAATCCAAAAGAATTCTGGAAAAAATTCAAGAGTATTGCTTCAGACAAAAACACAAATCACATGCTACAACACATCACACACAACAATAAAATCGCAAGGACGGACGAAGAGAAAGCTGACTTATTAGCTGACTGTTACAAATCCTCTTTTAGCGATTTAAACTCAGTAGATTTTGACACACAACACCAACACCATGTCAACAACTTCATAAATACAAACCAAGCTTCATTCTCACCAGGATTCCCCGGCGAGACACTAGAAGCATACTCAAATTCAATCAATAGAAAAATAACCATAACCGAACTAAAGATTAATATCAAAAACTTGAAGAACACTTCTCCTGGACATGACCAAATACCGAATATTATTCTGAAAAAAAGCTCCACTCTCCTACTACAACACCTCACAAACATCATGAACATTTCACTAGCGACCGGGTATTACCCTGACACATGGAAAAAAGCCATCATAACAACGATCCCCAAGAAACAAACTAACAGAACAAATCCAGATAATTTCCGCCCCATCAGTCTGTTAAGCTGCCTTGGCAAACTGATGGAGAGAATTATCTCCAACCGTCTCCTCCATTTTTGCGAATCAAACAACATCCTTCCAGAATCTCAAAATGCCTCCAGAAAAAATAGACAAACAACAGATCACCTCACACGACTCACCGAATCAATCTACAAAGCTTACAACAACAATCAAGTAACCATCGGGGTATTCCTAGATGTCAAAAAAAAAAGCATTCGACAGCGTTTGGCACAACGCCATCATATACAAACTAAATCACCTACAAATAAATCCTACGTTAGTCAAATGGATTTCAAATTTTTTAACCAATAGAACAGCACAAGTAAAAGTCAATAAAACCATATCCAAATTATTTAATATAACGGCAGGAGTACCCCAAGGATCAGTCCTCTCTCCACTTCTATACATAATTTTCGTCAGTGACATACCTTTTCCAAATCTAACATACACACACAATTCACAATACGCAGACGACATCGCTATCTGGAGCACCTCCAGAAACCCAGTAATGGCCATGTCTCGCGTACAAGAATCACTAAACAACGTCTCAACATGGAGCAACAAGTGGAGGGTCGTGTTAAATCCGACAAAAACACAAGCAACCACCTTCTATAGAAAACTAAAGAAGCAAAGAAAAAATCTAGAAAAAATAAAACTATCACTTGGAAACACAACCATTAACATGAGCAAAAACATCACATTCCTTGGCGTCACTTTCGACACAAAACTAACATGGAAAAAAACACATAAACAACATACACTCATCAATCAGAAAAAGGATTTCATATCTAAAGACTATAACTGGTAAACAATCGAAATGCACACCGAACACCATTATACAAATATACAAGGCTTACATCCGTCCACTAATAGAGTACGGATGTCAAGTAACATACAATATGTCAAACAACACACTCCAAAAAATCCAAGTGCAACAAAACAAAATATTAAAATCCGCATTCAGTTTACCATCTTTTACGCCAACAAATTATCTACACCAAATTAATAATTTACCAACTATAAGAGATAGAATAACAGAACTTTCTCTCAAATATTATCTAAAAGCAGAAAATAGAAACAAACTAACGGCATCACTACACAAATATTATCAAGTGCACCAACAAAATACATATCACCTTACAACATATTTCAAGAATCACAATCCACTTAACAAAGAATCTAAATAAATAAAATCCATGTTATTAACATGAGTTCCTTTTTTTCAGGTACAGGGCACACGACAGGCAAAACTTTCGGCGCCTGTCGTGTGAAAGTGGGTTTTCTCGGGGCACTCTCGTTTCCCCCCACATCAAAATCTTTAAGCATTGGATTTCTAGATCCCAGCCCAGGCAATTCTTTTGCCAGACCCTGAATCGTGCCGTTTGATTTGATCTGGATTTGAATGAATTATATTCATGTTCACATCTGCCCAACTTCTTCCTTTCGGGACAGGTCCCGGCCTTTCTTTCCACTGCTGCCTTTGCCTCCACCCAAAACAACATTTAGAGAGACATCCTCCACCCAAAAAGTTAAGAATAATAACAATAATTAATTTATTAAATAAAATAATAATAATTGAAAAAAACCCACCACTTAATCTTAATAACAATCCACGAAAGGGGACGAAGAGGAACCACAACGTTCCTGAACACCCCGGTTGGAGAGAGAACTCTTCTGATTTCTCTCTCTCTAAACTGAACCCCTGCCACGTTAGTTTAGTTTAGTTTAGCTAATGTCATCGTTTCTCCTGATAGCCTTGACACAAGAACCAAACATCGCCTGGTAACCGCGAATAAAATGGCAGATTCCCACGCAAAAACTAGGTCAATATCTGGACAAGCTGCTTAAACCCACTTTACACTGGGTACATCCTGTACTTTATGTCATCAACACCAATTCCAAAACCACATTTATTATTGAATCCTGCAAGTTTCAGTTTCTTTTCAGTCAATTAAAACTCTTCAAGAACATAACCACTAGAGACACTCAGTCTTCTTCCCCACAATAAAAGGATTAAATATATATCTCAGAACGGCTGATAAAGTATTAACACTTTTATTGATAAGCAGAGAACAACGTTTCGACCTTCGTAGGTCATCTTCAGGTTAACAAAAAGGTCACATGAAACTCAAGTTCTCATACGTCATTGTTGTTTTTGAAGTTAGGTAAAAACTACACAACAGGCTATCTGCCCACCACCGGTACTAAAACCTGGTTTCTAAGAGGTGCGAGTCCACAGACATACCGCTGTGCCACAGGGAGGCAGTTCTCAT
The DNA here is from genome assembly GCF_004210375.1 of Tachypleus tridentatus. NCBI lineage: Eukaryota > Metazoa > Arthropoda > Merostomata > Xiphosura > Limulidae > Tachypleus > Tachypleus tridentatus. The sequence continues at coordinate 139,254,536 of NC_134826.1, forward strand.
ACGAAGTACAAGATGTTGTTGTTTTTGAAGTTTGCCAATTCTTGGGCTACTCTTTTACCAACGAAATTTGGTTTGATCGTAACGTAACGCCCCCACAGTTGAAATGGAGGGCATATTTGGTGTAATAGGGATTTGAACCTGCGACCCTCGGATTACGAGTCGAGTACCTTAACCACCTGGCCATGCTGGCCCAACTTGTACAATCACCAGTTCAACACTATCTCATGTTCTCTTCAAACTGAAGAGACCATGCACAATGTCAAAGCTTATAAGTATGTTTGTATTTTAAATATTTCACTGTTAATGTAAGTAAAATACACGTCTTATTATTACAGAAAATCGAGTAGGACCCGTATAAGTGAATATACATACATACTAATATAAATTAGGTAGTTTATTAAAGCTGTAAGAATACAGTATAGACTTTTAATAAAAACTTGTACATAACACAAGCAGACAAAGTTTAAAATAAAGTCTAAATTCAAGAGTTTATAATAATGGATAAATCACCCGAAACGTCTTAAACATAGCACCATTTAATGTCTTTTTTAATTTATCAAAACTTTTCACGATAAAAAAAATCTACAGCTTATAATGACAGAGTATAAATTATTTATCTGTTTTCTCAAGTGTAAATAATTCTACAGGAACATTATGACGAGTCATACCAATTTTTCTGGAATAAAAAAAAGGCTTGGTGTATTTCGTAACAATTCGTAGAATTCTTTTCACAAAGTTTACAATAAACTATGAATAATAGACAAAAAAAATCGCATGAAATGTTTAACATTTTGTTTTAGCTACTTCTATTTGTTGTTAAAAGCTAAACTATACAACAATCCATCTGCTCTTATGTCCACCAGGGTTTTAACATTATTAGCCCTCAAACTTACTGTAGTTACACAGAAAGTCTTCATATTCATGGTAATAATATAACAATTTAAGACTGGAAAAATCATTAGCCCACAAAATATAACTGTAACAAGCTTCAACAATAGAAATAAATTTTATTCAGTTCAATTTATCACTTTAAATTAATATGTTCCAGTCTCAAAGTCTTAAAAATTGCAAATAAATTAACCCCTTCAAACATTTGTCCATGATAACTCGGGGCAATTTTAATGTTTCAAAAAAATGTTTGTTGAAGGAAACTATTACTTGTTATATTTATTATTTGTCAGAACTTATTCACGTATTACAGTAGTTTATCAAAGTGAAATAATAAAACTTACTTCCTTATTCAGCATGTTTCCAAAAACAATCCATGCATGAAGGAGTCAGTAAACAAATTATAATCCCAAGAGTAAGGGTGTTCTCCAATTACATAATTTTCCAGGTGATACTGGAAAATTTATGTATATTTCTTGGAAATTACTTGTCACAATTATTCAACTAATACAAGCAAAGTTGACAAAAAACAACATAATAATAATATCACATATAGTAAAACCTAAATACCATCACGTTATTAAAATGTACAGAACAAAAACCTTTCCTAATATGGTAAAAGCTTTCACAAAATTTCCCTATTTGTTATTAAATAACATCCTACATGTTAATTGTATTTATTGTATTGTTAATAATTTACTATTGTTGTTATTACTTCTCTAACTTTTATTGGTGTTTCATTTTAATACTGCTAATTACTAGTTTTAAATTAATTCAAGCTTGTTTGTTTCTTTGTTTTGAATCTCGTGCAAAGCTACACGAGGGCTATCTGTGCTAACTATCCCTAATTTTGCTGTGTAAGACTAGAGGGAAGGCAGCTAGCCAGCACCACCCACCATCAACTCTTGGGCTACTCTTTTACCAATGAATAGTGGGATTGACTGTCACATTATAATGCTCTCATGGCTGAAAGGGCGAGCATGTTTGGTGCAACAGGGATGTGAACCCACGACCCTCAGATTACGAGTCGAACACCTTGATCCACCTGGCCATGCTGGGCCTAATTCAAGCTTAAATTAACTTTATATTTTTAATTTCAGAATTATTATGGAAATGCAAAATAGTGTTGCAGGAAACTTCTATTAGATACTGAATTTATTTCTTTTATTTACCTTTCACTTATACATTTTATCATTCAGCTGAACTATGAATTTTTAGTTATACAAAAGCACTAACTGACCTTCTCGCTGATTTAAGTATTGTGAAACTAACATCAGCTACCCTAGCACTGATATACATATATTAAAGTTCTGAAAGACTATGCAAATTTATTGTAACAGCTAGTTACATGAGACAGTCTTGTGGTCTAACAACTACATAAAAGCCTTACCATGAGCTTCCACAAGTTGGTTCACAAGATACTGGTAAAATGTATTACCACTGGTTGTTACTCGATGTTATTAATGATTTTGTTTAGATTCAAGTGTATTATTATTATTTTAGAATTAGATTTTATTTTCTTAACTCGTTTATTTATTGCAAAAACCTAAGATTGATACTTATGTCTTATATTGTGTTATCCATTTATATTTGTATCAAGTCTTGGACAGGAAAAAATTTATTAACCCTGTTTTTCATAAGTAATGAACATTATATCTTATCTGTTTGAAAGTTTTATTTTAGATTTCTGACGTTGTCAAAATTTAATAAATTGTATTTTTTCATTTAATCCTGGTTGTAGCTGCTTCCTGTTTCAATCCATAATGCTATTAGAATGAATAATTAATTTTACCATACTTTGTTAACAGCAGAATATGGTCCTTTACACAAAAATAATTATTATAATTCAATAAAGTTTTCATCTGAATGTACAATTTTTTAAGCTAAAGAAGACATTTTGCATAAATGAATTAAATCACATAATATTGTACTAGCTATCACAGATAACAAGTAACTTCTTACCACTTACAATTAAAGTATTATTTCCTAAATTGTAGATCTTAAAATTTCTCCATAAGTTTAAATGAGACAAACTGAATTGTTCCTGTTGAGCATGCATGTTTTCAAAGTGAATTAAAAGAGCCAAAACATTAAAAGAACTTTCCAGGTACATCGCATAATTTTTCGACAGTGATAAATGAACAACGAAAATGTCCCAAGACAATATTTTCCACCCAAAAAGAGGTTAATTAGCAGCTATAATGTATCATCAACACTAACTACATGTGCAATGAAGTAAGTTTAAAACTTACAGAATGCTAAAAATTTAAGTTTGAGTGAAAAAAAAAATTAGTTCTCTTTTCCCCCACTTGGGGTCTAGAAGCTCATGCATCCCTCAAGATTCAGGTAGTAAACCAACAAGAGAAGTAGCAACTTAAATTTCACGTTTTCATCTCTCCTCCTTTTTATACTTTACTTCAGTAACTGTTTGCAGAATCTATAATGCATTAATAATTCTTGGTCATTGAAAAACTTACTTTGATGGGAAACGTTATGCATTTGAAGAGCCCTTTCAAGATTTTATATGGAAAACCTTTATAATTATTATTTTAAAAATTTGATATATGTTTGTTTTTATCGTCAGGTTAAATGACTTCTGTTTGACTTTCACACAAATAACTTACTGACTGATACAGTTAAATACAGGTCAACTTCTATAAAGTTAAAAACATTTTTTTTAAAATAACAAAACAAAAAATTTAATAAATCATTGAAGCTATAATAACAATTCAGGTTAGAAATATAATCAATAAAACTGCCCAGTGTCTTTCCGATGTATTATAATGAAAAAAAAACAAACATTTGTCAATGAATGACTTGGAAGAACAATGGAAAAATATTTACTACTTCTTTTCTAATGATTTTAGGGTAAACAGAAACTACCATTATACAATTTAAGTTAAAAAAAAACAGCTGTAGTCTAAAAATGGAATAATTTAAAACATAACCTCCTGTGTCAATAAGTTAAAACTCTCATACCTAATACAAGTTCACTATTTTCTAAATAATCAAATTACTTTTTTTTTTCATTGTACTTTATAACTGGTTTAGCTCCAGAAACTTTTTATAAATCATAATTAATAACAAAAAAACAAGTGAAATACTGCATTACTCTTCAAACTGCTGAGCTATCGCAAAACACCAAAGAAATCTCTATATCGGAAATTAGTTTAGAAAGACACTCTAAGCTGTCTTTCGAATTAAAGTACTAATGGATGATAAAGTTCGATTATCTTCTGAAGAAGCATGGCTTGTCCTAATGGTAGCTTCAAGAAAACATCTTCTGTCACCACTCTCCAACTCAAATTCATCTTAAACAGAAAGACAGTTTCATTAGCTTATAAAATAATATTAATGTTATTGACTCTTATATACCAGATGAATACATTAAATATTTTAATAAAAACTGTTTGAAGTAAATTAGTTGTAACAATGTGCGTTTGTAAAAACTTCAATATCTTGAATAGATTTAACTGAGAACTTGATTTGTTTGTTTTATTATTCAGTGTTTGTAAAAATAAAAATATTAACTCATAAGAACAAAAGAAGGTTCTACGTTCTGATAACCTTTCACTTAACCCTTAAATAGCAGCCATCATCAACTGATGATTCCATGTTTTACACTCAGTAGAGCTATTATCAATTGATGATATTAGTTTCAAACCCCTTACACTGTAGTGATTGCATCCAAGTCATTTTCTCAGTGTAAGTCGCACCGTGCATTGGATAATGTTTTCTTGATTTTCATACCCTAATAAACATTTGAACTTGTAATAAACAAGTCTTCATTATGTTTTTCTTTTAATTTTATTTCATATTTTGTTCAATCAATATTCATAATAAAAATGCCAAAGATTATGTTTAAGATTTTTTTTTCCAATTTTTTACATCTGTGGCGAACTGCCACCTACAACATTCCTGCTGTTTGAGGGTTAAAATACGATTTATTATTAGAATAACATGTAGAAGGTCTCAATTCGTAAATGTATACAAACTATCCACAAAAGAACCAAATACCTGTAGTTTCTCTGCAATCTCTTCTTCCTTTTCATAATGAATACTCCATAATTCAACTTCTCGCCAAGCATGGTCAGTGTTCAAGGGGTCATCCATATATCCGCGTTCAACAACTTCACATTTCACGTCAGAACGACTCTCTTCATTTTTGGGAGGTGTAATACAATTCTCAAAAAACTGTAAAAAACAAAAAAAAACGAACGTTTAACCCATTTCATAGTTTTACCAACTACAGGGTAGCCCGTAAGTCCCTACCAATCCATATGTTATTATGTTATATTCAATTACGCATGTATTATAAATTTGTTTCTTTTTTTTCAGAGAAATATGGCCGATGTAAGCCCATTTACACTTGAAGAGCGTATTGTGCATAATATTATGCAGCGAGAATATTTTGGTTCTGTCCAACACCGAACATTTTGTTACTGTCCAACACCGAACATTTTGGTTCTGTCCAACACCGAACATTTTGGTTCTGTCCAACACCGAACATTTTGTTACTGTCCAACACCGAAAATTTTGTTACTGCCCAACACCGAAAATTTTGTTACTGCCCAACACCGAAAATTTTGTTACTGCCCAACACCGAACATTTTGTTACTGCCCAACACCGAACATTTTGTTACTGCCCAACACCGAACATTTTGTTACTGCCCAACACCGAACATTTTGTTACTGTCCAACACCGAACATTTTGTTACTGTCCAACACCGAACATTTTGTTACTGTCCAACACCGAACATTTTGGTTCTGTCTAACACCAAACATTTTGTTACTGTCCAACATTGAACATTTTGGTTCTGTTCTGCTGCATCCACTAGGCTCTTGCTCTTATTTCTCTATGAATGTCTTATTAAGGACAACCCAAAGAAATTACAGTGTAAGTTCAATACAGTAATCACTTTGTTGATGCTGATGATTGAAATCAAATTGGTAAAGTTTCTAGTTTGATAGTAACCTCAAATTAGAAGTAATCACGAGCTATAGTTACTGTTTAATTTACAGTTTACAACAAGAATAATCACTCATACTACATGTTTATTAATGATACAAGTTTTTCTCCTCTGAACTGGCAGATACTCACACATATGTAAACAACACACGGAATGGCAAATACAAAGATCACTTTTGGAACACAACACATTTATTTCTAATTAATTTTTAAGTAAAAAAAATGAATATTTACATAAGCGTGCATCATATCATAAGCAATGCATCATTACCGAAATTTTCTAAAATGTCACTTGTGTAAATGTTATTCTGGCTTTTATGAATGAACAGAATATAAAAGAGGCACACAATTATTCTATTTACTTTATGAAGTTTAATGTAGTTATTAGCCATAAGAGAAATAAAAAATGAAATTGTCAGTGCTACTTGTTTGTAAGTCTACAGACATCAGTTGAGAGATATGATGTATTAAAGTACAACCTTTCTCCCAATGAACATTAATTATTCAGGTTCACAAGAACCGTTTTCATCAGTTATCAAAGAGGAATCTGTTATACACCACTTTAGTATCAGTTACTGAACTTTTATTATATCACTACTCTGCTTTACCTGCGTCATATCTTCAGCACTTCTCCACGGGGTACTGCTTTCGGCTTCTGACTTAAAAAGTCCACGTATAATGTCAAATTTGTTTTCTCCACTCGCAAAACCCTAGAGTCAAAGACAGTTAGAAAATAATAACATGAAAAAAACAAACATAATTAAACTATTTCAAATATATATATTTTTTCCACAGATACAAAAGTGTTTAAATAAAATTTATACCTCATACACAGCTTCAAATTTCCTCAGTTTCTATTTGAAACGTGTTATAAAATTTAACAAAAGGTCTTTTGACTGGTCTGATCAGTTTTAAACAACCTGTCTACTGTATGTCTCACATAACTAAAGCTGTATGGATGCATGTTTAAATGAGAGTGAAACTTTTGTTCAGACATGCCCTCTATATGCAAGCATTTTTTAGAATGCCACATGCTTTGAGCTCCTATGTACATAATAAATTAATTCAAATGTATCTTGCATATAAATTATAATGCAACAACAATTCACCAATAAGAGTGCAACATGCATGACCTCCTCTATTCAATTCTATTGAACTATAACTTTGAGATTTGGCAGAAAATGAAAGCACTGCTTTTCAGTGGGAAGTGTAAGGGAAGGTAAGTACCAATGGAAAATTTATAACCTCTGACATGTTACATCACCTCCACTTACAGTCCCACACTGAAAAGGTGGAAGGACTGATATAGGGGAAAACAAAGAAGAATTACTAGAGAGCATCCAAAGAATACCTAAAAGGACAGACCCTCAAAAGAGAGGATCATAAGAGGAGATCACACCACTTCTGTACCAGGTATACACTTTATCCAGTTTGGACTGAGGTGTCACAGACATGGGTGGATAAAAAAGCAGGGAGCACATCCCTATGAGAGACAGCAATGATGGGAAAGGGATCCAAACCATCATATAACAAATCTCTACGTCACAGAGTATTGGAATCTAGGTGAAAGTAAAAGAATGTGCCTCTAAGTGCAGAGTAGCTATGGTATGATGAACCATACATGCCAAGTCAACTAGATCCAAAAACAGAAGTCACTGGAAGTTAACATTCATGTAAGGGTAGGAAAGATGATCACACCAGCAGCAAGTCAACTACAATTCAAAAGCCAGCCATTTATTGAGGATGGGAAAGAGGGTCACACCATCTTCACCTCAAGCTCAGCAGACAGGAAGGAATCTTGTAACCCCTGATCTATGAACGTGACACATGATAGCAACATGAGGAAGTGATTGACCAATCTGGGAATCTAACATTTGAATGATTGGTATTGTAATGATGTCTGTAATGTAAGCTATCCCACTCAAAACCAATCAGACAAGAATCACCCCTAACATAACAACATCTTCAGTATAATATCATTATCAAGGGACATCATAAGGGGAAGAACCATATTAATCTTCAAGTAACACCATCATGACCCTTAAAACAGATGGAGGAACACTTCCATAACTGATAAAAAAAAAAAGAGAGAGATCCATAATCACATGTGAGGGCTTGCGTTGGCTGGTTCTGCTCTGAATTCAAAACCCAGCCACTGGAAGCCATCATCCATGGATGGGGGCAGAGGGTTAGAATGAGAGATCCCAATCAAAAAGGTGCTCTGCAGTTTGGATGGCTCACTACAAAGCTATGACAACCCCTCAGATAACCCCATACAGAGATGAAGCAACACACTAGGGGACATTTCATCACCTACACCAGCAGAACACCACCACCCTACTCTCAACTGAATGGTATTATTATTATTATGGTACATTTAGTTTATCACAATCACATTCAGAAAAATGCTTTCCTGGTTCTCCACTCCAGTAGATTTGAAATTAAAAGTAGAAAGAACTCTCATACTCTACTGGAAGAAAACAAGGCAGAAGATGCAGTGGAGAGTCTAGAGGAACAATAACAACAGAGCCAGTGCAATGAGCAAACATGAAAACCTATTTTGAAAAGCATACCACTTGATTTATTCAACCTAAGGCACGATACAGTTTGGAAGTTAGCCCCTTCTGCTTTACCCATGATGTCCATTGGCAAATATGGTACAGAATAGAAATAATAATGAAACAAAGATATCACAGGACACACCTATTAGCAAGCTTGTGAAACACACTCTCTCAACATTGACTATGGATATTAGAAATAAGTAACCAATGTGGTCTGAAAGTGTAGATCTGATTATGTGAAGCATACCTGATCAAGCACCACTCACCACAGAGTGGGATCCAGACAGTAATAATAATAATAATAAAAATGAAACAACAAATAGCTCCTGAAAATGGAGATATATAAAAGATAACTTACCCAGTTGCAGTCTTACTGAAGTCTGAAGAATGGCTGCAGACTGAAGACAATGACCTCAAAATGAAGATGCAGATAGAAATGCATGTGGAATAGTCCACAAGCATGGCTCAAAAAGTCCCTCTAAGGGATAGTGGACATGAGGAGACACTTTGAACACATTACAGAAAAGAGATAAGGAAGAATAGGCTAATTGAATTAGAAACCAAACCCAATAGGTCTGGATGGAATGAGAGAGGTCATAAACAGAAGATGCCTACCAAGGAAAGAATAAGTGGAATTGAGCATAATGGAAGGAAGCCACATGGGCAACAAAACAATGAAAATCATTGACCGACCAAGGATAAAGATAGAAAATGGAAGGAAGGGAAATCAGTGTGAAAGAGGCATTATCCTCCTGAGCTGTTGAAGTATTAGGAATGAAAGATCAATATAGATAAAGGAGAATACATGTGGAATTATACAGAGCACAGGTAATGGAAATGGGAAATAAATCCAACCAATGATGTCCACAAGGTAGGAAGAAAAGGAAATATGCTTTAGGGAATAAGTGAAAAATCAAGCACAAGTACAGAAGTTCAAATGCAAACAAAGGGAAGAACCATGTTAACATCCCACTCTGAAAGAACAACATGCTGAGGTCAGTGACTAACCTGAAAGAAATGCAACATGAGATAAAGGGTAGGAGAGGTAAAAGCATGATGATACTGAGAAAAATGAAAAGCTTGGGGTAAAGCAGTTCTATAACTTGCAGCCAAAAAGACAGAAGACCCCTGATCAAATGAGGAAATCTATAATATAAGGAACAGTAAATCTCTCAAGTGAAAACCCTCAAACCAATGACCAATGGCAGAAAACATTCCATGTGTTGATAATCATCCCTAGTAAAAGGGTGAGTGGAAAAAGCCAAAAAGAAGTGACTCATCTTGATAAACCAGATTTTCTCACCAAGGACCAGATGAAAGACAAGCATGAAGGAGGAGGACAAGAAGTGCTAGATGAAATGCCAATAACTGGGGTTGATGTAGAATGGATGAAGAGTAAGAGGGAGATTGTAACAGGAACCAGAGTTGTGATCACCAGTAAGGAGCAATAAGAAGGACCTGCAATGGGGTTGCATGGATGATTGAAATCACCCTGAGAAGATAGATGGGAGGATTAACATACAGGTATCTGTTGGTGCAATCTTGACTGAAAGCACTGACAGACAGAGCAAAAAAATGGAATATTAGAGCCCAAAACACAGGTGATTTAGTACTAAGGGATGTGTCTAGAGGCCCAAAACACAGGTGTTTTAGTACTAAGGGATGTGTCTAGAGGCCCAAAACACAGGTGATTTAGTACGAAGGGATGTGTCTAGAGGCCCAAAACACAGGTGATTTAGTACGAAGGGATGTGGCTAGAGGCCCAAAACACAGGTGATTTACTACTAAAGGATGTGTCTAGAGGCCCAAAACACAGGTGATTTAGTACTAAGGGATGTGGCTAGAGGCCCAAAACACAGGTGATTTAGTGCTAAGGGATGTGGCTAGAGGCCCAAAACACAGGTGATTTAGTACTAAGGGATGTGGCTAGAGGCCCAAAACACAGGTGATTTGGTACTAAGGGATGTGGCTAGAGGCCCAAAACACAGGTGATTTAGTACTAAGGGATGTGGCTAGAGGCCCAAAACACAAGTGATTTAGTACTAAAGGATGTGGCTAGAGACCCAAAACACAGGTGATTTAAGTACTAAGGGATGTGGCTAGATTTGACTAAAAATTTGATTTCTTCCTTTTTCTTCAGTGTTTGTAAAAATAAAAATATTAACTCATAATAACACAAAATGTTCTATCATTCTGATAACCTTTTACTAAAAATATAATTTATTATTAGAATAAAATGTGAAAGGTCTTATTAAAAAATCTAAACACTTGTAGTTTCTCAGCAATTTTGTCTTCCTTTTCATAGTAAGTACTCCATAATTCAACTTCTCACCAAGCATTATGACAGTAATAGAACCTTGTAAGCTGTAACAAAGAGAGCAGTAAGGGGTCAGAGAACTGAAAGGGATATTCAGCTAGATGGTAGAACAAACTGATCTGAAACCTGTGGAGGACAAGGCATGATGGTACCCTAAACCATCTGAGAAACAAAATGCTCCACGTGAACCTTGATAACAGAGGAAGAACCAGGAAACAAAGAAGAACAGGGATCATACAAAATCAGGGAAATATGTAAAATAAAACATACCTGAGAAATCATGTCTAAAAATATCAAGTCTAGCTGATTTCACAGCAGGGGTATAGGAAGACAAGGCAAAATCAGATGGAGAAAGAAGGTTGTTAAAATCCCCTTCCATCTAAACAGATTTGGTAAGTTCAGGAGAAATACAGGCAAGATCAAAAGAAGTAGATTGATTCAAATACAATTCAATACAAAAAAAAATCAAAAATTGGGAGAGTAAATTGTATGAAAAGTGATTAATTGTTGAAAAACAAAATATCTATTTCAGTATAATAACAAAAACAAAGGTCACAAAGTTGAACAAATTCAAAGAGCACAACAAAAAATGACTAAACATGTGTACTGCCAAACATAAGGTAATAGTTTCGTAGAATGGACTCGAGGACGTCACAAGTCAAGACTGCATGTCGCACTCTTATCTTTTGGAAGGTTGTCCGTTACGATTTACATGTGAGACATATGAATTAGTTGATTCCATGGTACGTAGAAGCTCAACACTTGTTGCATGCAAAAAATTACTGCACATAGAGGGCAGTACTAAACTAAACAATAGAGAAATAGAGATAATAATTAGCCATATTCTACGTAATATACACAGTTATATTAATTAGAGAACTACTATTCAAATAATATAAATCTGGTGAAAACATAACTGGAACATATATACATCAAACAAAAGAACAACAAAAAAATAACAAATGAAACAAAGATGCACACAATCTTTAACTGACACTAGGAAGTATAGAGAAGTGTGAGTTAAAACACAACTATTGAACTATGAACTGTAAGAAGCAAAAATATAGACCAATTGCCATATATAGGAGCTAAAATAATTCTTAATAAGTGTTAGATTCTATAAAAAAAATGCATAAATCATATTTTTTGTTTTACCCCTGGTAAGGAAATGTGATTTTGGTCAGCCGTAAAGAGGGCAATAAACTCCATAGTTTTGTTTTCTTTTACTAGCAATGTGGTTTTCTGCCATCTAAAATTACAAGATACAACTTTCAAATAAAGCCTGTAAACAGTACTTAAAGTTAATTAATAAGTCCAATACACATCATTTCCATTAAAGGATAGCAAGTACGAGAGTACAACCAAAACAGCACTGAATGAAACACAACAACAAAACACTAAACTAATAATTACAAAATAAAAATATTTTGTAATACCAACACAAATATTTTTATACATTAAGTTAAATGTTCTCAGTTAGTCATTAATCTGTAGAATAAGAAAAACATGATTCCATTTAAACAAATTATGATAAAAAAATTCATGAAATTTACATTCATGTGAAAAAAAAAAATTTTGATCAAAATTCTGCCTAACCGATAAATTTTGTTATTAAACAAGAGTCCTCTTCGGCAGTGACTTTTACTACAAAAGATAAATCTGAAATGCCACTTTCACATGCTCGTAATTTGAAATTTAGATTTTTTTTTATATATTTTTTGTTCAATTATGAAATATTAAAATGATCATTGTACAACTGCTATTGTATTCACTGCCTTGGAATGCCACATTCTTCAGTAAACTGCTGAGGTGATCAGATCAAAGTCCTAAACAGATATAGGTTACCTGATATTTCATAAAACATACACATTCAAATATGTACTTAGATGATACCGTGTCAGCTTGCAAACATGTGTCTACATCTGACGAAACAACATGGAGTTTTTTTATCTGAACGTTTTAAGCTGCTTGTATAAACACTCTGAACTACATCAATGTGCCACAAATAATTTCAGCCACATATGAATGATGAACTAAGAATATAAAGTTTTAACATTTTATCTTTTGAAACTACCCACAAACAAATAACTTTGAACTATATCTTCAATACATTTATATGAAACCATACAACTGTGACATCTCCTTTCAACATAATATTTCATTAGCTCATTGTAAAGGCTATTAATAGGAAGACTTTGAATTAAAATTTGAAAATATTTAAAACATTTAAAATTAAAAATGTTTACAATCTTTTTGCTAATTTCTGGCAAACAAGGATATTACCTTGTGATGACAACAAATATGTAATGATTTGGTCCCCAGCGAGGTAGGGCACCCTTGCCTCTGAGGCCAGTTCGTCCAAGTGGATTTCTGGATTTACAGTAAAAAAAAAATATGGCATTTATAGCACGCTGTATACATGATTCTCAAAATCCTTACATCCATTGATATAAAATCCAATTTCTTCATTTTAAACCAATTTTACAGATAAGTCAAAGTTTCACACCATTTTATAAATGCTAGCATTTTGTTATTGTTTCTTGCAGGTTTGAGGAATACCAATTACTCTGTTACACATTTGATGACAAAGTATACATACTATTATTATTTACTTACATTTTTATGATGTTTACACAGATATTATTAAAAGGTGTGTTACAAGGACATACATTCAACATTATGTTACTAATGGATTTTTTTAAACACTTAAACAAGCCTTAGACACTGTTTATTTCTTGAAAAACAGCCTCTCTCTCCTTGTTGGTTTAATGTCTAAAGATTTAACATTTTTACTGTGCAACTGAGAACACAGTATCTGAACAATCAAACTCGCATTCACATACACACAAATGTATATATATATATATAAAACTTTTACTTCCAAACAGAACAAACAGTATGTAGTTTAAAAACCACACACTTATACATACATATACATCTTTTACTATCTAGGTGAGGATGCACATGTATAGACAGTTAAACTTGGTCAAAATACAGCCTTTTCTAACCAACTGAGCTAGAACATGCAATAATCATTCAAACAGACAAGCAAGATCAATATATGAATACAAATTTTACAATCTTATTACGAACACATTGAGGATACGACCAATCAATCAAGATCAGTACATGTGTGACTGTAGCTACAAAAGTGAGGGCTCGCAGCATACTTAACTAATTTTAAACTAAATGTGGTACTCACACGGGAAGTCCTTCTCCATTTAACCTATACACCAAAGATCTTCCGTCAGAATCGGGAATCCAAGACTGTCTGTCAATACTAAATCCTGCTGCATTAACTGACAAAGAGTTCCACTTAAGAACAGGAACAGCACACTTAGATCTGAGAAGGCTGTCAAAGAGTTTGGAAAATATATGAAGTAGAAATTGAACTATTTCAGTTGACCTATGAAAAACTGACCTTTAATCTAATACCAGTAATATTCATCATCCAAGCAATTATAATACGTAACACACACCACTTGAGTGAGTTTAATAAAACACTAATCACAAATACAAGAGGTTTTTAATTTGAAGCTAAAAGAATGTTTCCTTTTACGAGCATTTCAAATTAAAATAAAAAGCAGATCAGGTTAAAACCAAAGGATTTAGAAGAGACTGAAATAAAAAATAAAGTCTACAGTATCATTTCACTGTTTATTGTAAGTTATGCAAACTAGTTTAATACTTCCGTTAAAAGAAATTTAAAACTTTAAAAAACATGAAACACTGAAGTTTCTTTATAAAGGCTTAACAATTATATTTTTAAAAAATGTGCAAGTTATTCATTACATAACAGTCCAGAGAGCTCTAAGATGGGATTATTACACATAAGTTCATACATAATTTGTTTGAAATGTGAACGATTTATTTAAGATACAGATTCAGCTTTTTAAACATATTGGTTATCTTGCTTAAAGATGGTTTTGAGTTCAGGATATTACTAACGTCAAGCCCCCTTGTTTGTGCTTGGAGGAAACACAGTTACTGCGATGACAAGCATTGTTTCAATTTATAGGTTTTGTTTTACGCATACAGTAATAATTCTAACCTGCAACTCTGTCCTGGTATCACACTTTTATTTTTACAGAAAATTTGAGCTTAAAATTCCAGAACCTTTAAATAATTAAATTTATTAGCAGAAACAATTAGGGAAGTACAAGAGGGATATCTTATATGATGACTGTATGAAACATGGGTATATGATAAATCACAAACTTAAACACATTGAAAGTAAAAGCTTACAGCAATATATCGTCATCAACAAATGGTTGAAGATGAATTGGAAATTGTGAACGGTGCTGTGAATATATAACCGGGTCATACTCCACCCATAACACTTCCCATGCCACATACTTGTCTGGAACTGGAAACCGCTGAACAGCAGTGCCTTGGTAGGGACTTTGTCGAGCAAGATAATGAAGGGATATCTGAACAGATTCTAGAAAAACAAAAAATAAATTAATAAAAAATTAAATTAGGATTCACTTTTTTTCAATTCACTTAAATGTAGTATGACTGTACACTTATTCCTTCATTGTTAAAGTACAAAGCTACACCATGAGTTATATTTGCTCTGCCCACCACTGAGACATTAAATTACAGATGGTATTGTTTTTATCACTTAAGCATGACAATGGTAAGAAATAAATGTTATTTAAAACAGTTTTAATTGGTTGTTGAGAATTCATTTTAGGTTATTGGTGTTTCTTTATTCCAGAGAAGAAATACTGCTGGTTTTCACTTTGGGTTATTGTTTTTATTTATTTCAGAGATGAAACACTGCTGGTTTTTTTCTAACTTCTGTAGTTTGGCAATAATACTAGCACAGATCTTCATCAGGCCACTTGAAACAGGTTTGTTGTTTCCAAGTTACTTCAAATTGATGAAATTTGTTAACCTAATGTATCAAAAGCTACTCCCTGGACCAGCTCCAGATTCGACAACAAATGTAGGCTATAATTTTAAATCTATTACATCTATGTGAATGAAATATCACAAACTATTAGTAAAATGTTGTACACAATAAACCCGATGTATTACAGAAATATTTATACTTGAGACGTCTTTGAATTGATAATGCCTGTCTGACTTGGACTGAAAAGTCAGAGCACAAAGTGATTTTTACATGACAAATAAAAATACTTTTGTCCAGTCATGCAGTTTGGATGTTATATTTACATAACCTCTAAACTTTTGTTGTGCATATCACACTTTTAACACAGTATACAGGGATAATGTAACTGGTAATTACTCTACTATGAACTGTTACCAAATCAGCAAAGTAGGGTAGAGTTAATACCTGATAGCTCTAACATCAAATATACAATATCAAGTGGAATGGCATTCTATAAAAGGTCATAGCATATGTGCATTGTGATCCCCATATGCACATCTAGTGTTAATACACTATTCAAAATGACACTTTAGATCAGATATGTTTCAGAAGATTCTGGTCAAAATACCAGATATTCTTTTAATTAGTTGTTAATGGATTATCGTTCCTAACACTATTAATTTTTACATGAACAAAATGTTTACAAGTCTCGTGGATAAAAATGTCACTACGTGTTATCAAAATCTTAAAACTTCTTGTCTCCGTCTAACTCATCCTAAAACACTTCGATCAAAACAATTTAATACTAATTAAAGAAATGCTACACGTAAAAGTTAAACCATCCAGAATATCTCATTATCCTCTTGGGCATTTCACATTCTATCAATAGTTCATAAAACATACAAGTTTTATGATAACTGATAATTTTTGTTCGCAAATAGAACACTACTTCTGTGCAGCAAATAGCTTTAATAGAGTTCTTTTAAATCTTAAACTCACAAAATCATACAAAGAAAAAATTATTCTTCACTGCTAAAGTATTCACAACATAGATCTAGAAAATGTTTCAAAAACAAATTATTTAAACCTAATTGTATCATTGTGTTCAAATTTCTTTCACTA